>NW_027639054.1:0-232500 GCF_951394365.1 Tetrao urogallus | reverse complement strand
GGCCCGCACGGAGCGGGGCGGCGCGGGCGCGGGCTCGGCCTCGCCGCGGTCCCCCGCATCCCCGCCCTCCTCCTCCCGTAGCCCCGGCCGGGCCCGGCCGCCCGAGGCCCCGGAAGCGGAGCGGGCGCGCGGCGACAGACATCGGCGCGGGCAGCCGGACGGGGACCGCCCGGGACGCGCGCTGTGATGACGCAACAACGGCGCGACCGTGGAACAAAAGGACCCCGCGCAGTGCCCGCCCCGTTCTGCGGGTTGACCAATGGCGGCGCGGCGGAGGCGGGGCCGAGCGCGGGCTCTCCGGCAATGGCGGCCGCGGCCGCGGTGCCGGCGCGATGGTGCCCGGCGCAGCAGCGGAGCCGGGGGGCTCCGTGCAGGGAAAACGGGACTCCGTGCGGGGAAAGCGGCGCTCCGCATCCCTGCCGCCCTGCATCCCCACCGCCTCCCGCGCCGTGCCTCGGGGACGCCGGGCGCTCAGGGGAAGGTGGCGCGGGGCTCCGTCCGTCCCCGGTCGGCACCGAGCCGTTCTCCGCAGTCGCCGTTCGGACGGGAGCCGGCTGGGAACGCGGTCGTGTCTCTGTTTGTCGCTCTGTGCGTTCGTGGATTAAACGTTTCCCGTTCGTTTCTCGGCGCTTCTGCCCGCGGTCGTTTCTGCAGCTCCGGTAAGCCGCCCCGTCCCCGTGCCCTCCGCCGGGTAAGGACGGGGCGGCGCAAACGGCCGTGTCGTAGCACTGCGAGCGCCGGCCCCGTTCCTCCCCCGCATCCCCTCCCCTCCTCGGCACCGCGTGGGAAATGGTTGGGGTGGGATTCCGGGAGAGCTGGGGCGGCTCAGCCTGCAGAAGAGGAGGCTCGGGGGGATCCCGGGCGCGGCCATCGGTCCGTGCAGGGAGGCGCGGAGAGGACGGAGCCCGGCTGCGCCCGGCGGTGCCCAGCAGCTCCCCCAAGCAGGGGAGCTTCCCCAGGGTTGGGATCCAAAATTGCCCCTGAAGCTCAGCACCCAGCCGCGGTGTGCGCACCTCCTACGTGCCTCCCACGTCGCTGTGCCGGCAACAGAGCAGCCTGCCCCCAGCAGCCGCCCCCAGAAATGACTTTCCCTTTCTGCTGCGAGCCTCCCTGCAGGCTCCAGTGCTCCCACACCCTTCTCCAGGGCCACCCCTGTTCCCAGAGAGCCTCGCCCAGGGCAGTGTGTTGGTACTGGCCTGGCTGCTCCTGGACACCAGGTGGGTCTCAGAACCACAGAACCGAAGGGGTTGGAAGGGAGCTGCAGAGATCATCGAGTCCAACCCCCTGCCAAAGCAGTTCCCTACAGCAGGTCGCACAGGTCGGCATCCAGGCAGGTCTTGAACATCTCCAGAGCAGGAGACTCCCCCACCTCCCTGGGCAGCCTGTTGCAGCGCTCCTCACCTCACTGTACAGAAGTTCCTTCACACATTGGTGCGGAACTTCCTATGCTGCAGTTTCCGGCCGTTTCCCCTTGTCCTGTCTCCACTCACCACTGAAAACAGTCCAGCCTCGCCATTCTGCCCCCCACACCTCAGATACTGATAGACCTGGATCAGGTCCCCTCTCAGCCTTCTTTTCTCAAGGCTGAACAGACCCAGTTCACTCAGCCTTTCCTCATAGCAGAGATGCTCCAGGCCCCTCACCATCTTGGTGGCCCTCCACTGGACTCTTCCCAAGAGATCCTTGTCTGTTTTGTACTGGGGAGCCCAGAACTGGACGCAGTGCTCCAGATGAGGCCTCAGCAGGGCAGAGCAGAGGGGGAGGATCACCTCCCTTCTCCTGCTGGCCACGCTCTTTGCAATGCACCCCAGGATGCCATTGGCCCTCTTGCCCACAAGGGCACACTGCTGGCTCATGGCCGACCTGTCGTCCACCAGGACACACAGGTCCCTCTCCGCAGAGCTCCCCTCCAGCAGCTCATCCCCCATCCTGTACCGCTGCATGCAATTATTCCTCCCTAATAATCATGGTCAGCCGCCGCATCTCACAGCCCAGCAGCGCCCCGCATTCCCTCTCATGCACAACCTCTGGGAAAATCAAACATTACAGTGGACTGTAAGCAGCTCGCTTGGGCCGCGGCCCTTGGCTCTCTTGGGCGTTGTTAGTCGGCAACGAAGGACGAGCCACACATTCACTATGAATGTCTCGCTATCGTCAACTTTATTCTACAACCGTTAACATATTTATACTCATGGTTCCATAATACCTGTATGGCTTTGCTTTTCATACATGACAGATTTATTGTTCCCCTAACATTTGCTAGTGATAAACAAAGCAGTTTTACTGAGCATCTGGTACATCCTGGTTTCTCTTGTCAAACATCCTTCCTTCCATGTCATCCATCATTTTCCCAATTAGAGATGCAGCACAATATCATGATAGCCAAAGCACAAAAGGTTATACTCTTAAACGACTACACATCTCTAAGCTTTATAAATAGAGCAAGGTCATGGTTGGCTCCTACCAAACTTTTCCACGATACTTTTCCATTACTTTACTGCACCAAATCCCACCGCCGGCCGTACCCTGGGGTGAATCAGGTCCTGCACTGCCATCCAGGCAAAGCAAGAGATTGTCCTGCTCTGCTCTGCACTGCTGCGGCCTTGCCTCACGTGTCAGGTGCAGTTTGAGTTGCCACCGTGTCAGAAGGACATCAAACCGTTTGAGAGCCTCTCTAGGAGACCTATGGAAACAGTCAAGCGTTCAGAAGAGAAGCATGAGGAATGGCTCAAGTCTCTTGGTTTGTTCTCTGTGGGGAGGAGGAGACTGAGGGGAGACCTCATCACAGCGTAAAACCACATGACTGCCAGTGGAACAGGGGCTCAGTGTGCTCCAGGACGCTCAGATAAGGTCCTGATCCGAGGAGACAGGGAGTTCCTTTAGTTTTTCCTCTCCTAAGGAGCTGAGAACCCACTGGGGACCCTTCAGAGACTGCGTCCTTGAGAACAACAGAAATTCAGGCATGGGGACAGGCCAGGTGACCGTCTTGATGCTGTGCTTCAGGACCCCCACGCCTTGAATTGAAGTGCTAAGGGCAGCCAGAGCAGCAGAACTTGTTGGTGGAGGTGAGTCTGTACAAGGGAAGGTCTGTGAAAATATTCAGAGCCCTGCAGAGGGGTCTTCTCATGGCACGGTTAGGGGATGCACCAAAGGGCCGCAAACTGCTGGCACCCCGCTACCACCCCTCTTCTGATGGAACCCAGAATACCACTGGCCTTCCAGGCTGCAAGCACACACTGCTGGCTCACGATCAGGTTCTCGTCTACCAGCACCCCCAAGTCCTCTGCAGGGATTCTCTCCAAGAGTTATTCTCCCGGTCTGTCCTCATAGCTGGGATTGCCCCGACACAGGGGCACGCTGCAAGCTATCCACTGTGATGGTAAGTGATTGCATTACGGATAGACAGATAGGTATTGTTATCATCACATTATTGCTTCCATTCTTTTTTTCTATCCTAGTACACAGTTTTTATCTTAATCTATGAGTTCTACACCTTTTTTTCCAGTTCTCTCCCCCTGTTCCCACTGGGAGAGAGGAGAGTGAGCAAAAGGCCGTGTGGGGCTCCGCTGCCTGCCAATCACAGAACCATAGAATCATAGAATCACAAGGTTGGAAACAACCTGTAAGATCATCTAGTCCAACCGTCTTCTCATTACCACTGCTGCCACAAGCTCCTAAACCACGCCAAGTTAAACCACAGCACCCAGCGAGTCGTTTCAGTGCTCCTGGAAGTGCCTGGGTGCCCCTGGTTACTGCTTGGGTGCCCTGGGCACACTATTGCTTTCCAGGGCTTGATGCGGCTTGTGCGCCAAAGCAATTGCTTGGGTGCCCAGAAAGGCACCTGAGTGCTGTGGGACATGGTTCTGTGCCCTGGAAGAGGCTCCTGTCCCCCAGTTGCACCAGGAAGAAGAGAATGGAACCAAATAGAAAGGAATCAATGCAATAGAGTTGCTGAAAGTGGCCTTCAAAGGTCACCTGGTGCAACTGTCTCACCGCTTTAGGGATAGCCTAAGGTAAAGCCTATTTTTGAAGGCATTGTGCAAATGTCTCTTGAACAGAAACAGGCATGGAACATCAACCAACTCAGTTGGAAGCCTTCTCCCTCAAGCAAAGCAATTTTGAGTGGTGCTGAGGATGCACAGGAAGCTGGGAGAGGACAGAAGCTTCAACTGGCCAAAGGGACAAAGCCTTTTCCAGCCTTAGTGATCCTCTGATTCTCCGATTCTCCGATTCCCTACCCTGTGGCATCCTGCTGAAGAGGAAACTGGGGTGAGGTGGCTGAGGGCATCACCGTGCTCGATGAGTGGATAGGCACTGCTAAACTGGCAGCGAGCCGCTGCATTGCGCACGGCCTGTTGTGTTTTGTCCTTTTGCCATTAGACAGCAAGGAAGAACAAGTGCAAGGTGCCTGAGCTGGTGTCTGACAGAGCGTGGCTCAGTTCTCCTTTTCACTCGAGGATGATGTGGCACTGGAACAGGCTGCCCGGAGAAGCTGTGGATGCCCCATCCCTGAGGTGTTCAAGGCCAGGTCGGATGGGGCCCTGGGCAGCCTGGTCTCGGCCTCCATCCAGCGATTGGCAAAACTCTGTCTGCGAGATGGGGAATGGCTCCCAGTGATCCTTGAGCTCCCTTCCAACCCAACCCATTCCATGATTCTGTTTTGCCATTACTCCAAAGTCCAAGTTAGCCACTGGTCTTCACAAAGAAGTTCCTGTTGTTCTATGTGACTCCATCCTGCTTAAGTGGATGAACCCACTCTCGTGATTGACTTCTTGAGAGAGCCCTACCTGAAGCAGTTAGTCACCCAGCCTTCCGTGGATTGCTTATTCTGGTTCATCAGCCTACAATGGAGTACTCTAGCTTACACAAAGCTGTACTGTCTTTTATACCTTCCTGTCTTTTAGAGCTGGCATGGAGCCCTTCTGCTGGCCAGGGGCTTCGCCATGACCTAGGGCTGCAGCCCACATCTTGTGGGCATGATTTCTGTCCCTCTGTCCTCTGCTTCCAACAGTCTAGAAGGAAAGATCTCCCCATTCTTGAAGCGCTTGGAGTCCACAGGCTCCGAGGCAGCGGGAGTCAGTCCCTCCTACTGGGGAGCATCGTGGGGCTTTGGGTCACATTGGCTGCCCTGGTTGGAGTAGATTCAGCAGGAATGCTTCCCAGGCACCGTGGCCCTGAGCCCAAGCCCACTGTCCCCAAGAAGTGCCCCAGCCCGACACCGTGCCCTTGTGCTCTGCTTGTCCAGCGAGCCTCAGAGGGATGTCCCAAAATACGGGCAGGGAGGCAAAAGCTCCGGGTCAGAGCTCTCACAGGGGTTTAATAGGAACCAATACCGATGCGCAGCATAAGAGCAGAGGAACAAAACGTGGAAGAACTGCATGGCTGTTTCTGACACCCCTGTGAAAAGAGCTCCTGGCGCTCACGGCTCTCCCAGCGGCACCGACCTCTCCGTTGTGTCCACAGCCAACTTCATGGCAGGGACAGAGTCTCTTGTCCCAGAGCTCACATCCCAGAGCTCTGCTGTCGCAGCCTGTGTGTCCAATGGGGTTATGGCAGAGACATCTCGTCAGCGTCGTCGTAGCCCGTGCTCCCACGGGACAGAGGTGAGGTGTCTCCATCCACTTCGGGGGCCCCGGCACTTCTCCAGGAGCGCAGACTCTCTCCTGCCAGCAGCAAAGACAACTGTTTGCCCCACGGGGTGCTCCTCCTGGGTGGCCCATCACTTTTCTCCTCCGTGGGACATTCAGCCCATTCTCCCAGTGCCTTTCTCCCCGCGAAACCTCCCGAGGAAAGTTCCTCCACCCATGAGCTGTGGCTCTCACTGCCGCACCAGGGACGGCACCCAGCAAGCTGCAGCACTGCATTTCCCTCTCACCTCTGGCAGCATCCCTGGGTCCCTCTGCCTCCTCCTGTCCCCGAGGCACTGGCCAGTCTCCCTGCCCTGGCACAGGAGGCTCTCCAGGCTCAGAAACCTCCCCCGCATCATCATAGCCCTCCACCGGGGAATCGCCGGGCAGAACAGGGATGTCTGTAAGAGAGAGGAGAGCAGTGATAGCAGTGACAAGATCCTCCTCCTCCCATTTCCCCAGGTAGGGCTGCAGTTTGGTCAGGGAGCATTCAAAACAGGAGACCTGCACCCACCTGAGAAACTGTACCTCATTTTCTTCTCCCTCACTGGGCTGTACTCAATCTCCTCGTACACGGCTTCAAAGAAGGGCTCCCCAGATCTCCTGGAGTCTGGGGACAGAGACGAGACCCTACTGTGCTTCCCCAGCCTCCTTCTGCCGCTTCTCCCCTCACTCTGCCATGAATCCCCCTCCACTGGGCTCTGCACTGCTTGTTGCTGGATGTCAGCGCAGCGACACGGCGCGTCCCACGCACCGCTGAGTCAGGACCTACCTCTGTGCCGAGCTCTGGCACTTTGCATCTGCCTTGCCAGGAGGGCCAGGAGGAGGCCAACAAGGAGCCCCAGGACGATGCAGATGATGACAGGCACCGAGACTCTCCTGCTGACGGTCGCGTAGCCCAGCACGGGGTCTGCAGGGGCAGCAATGTGGCAGGAGCAGCACCAGGCACGTGTGTGAGAGTTGGGGCAGTAAGGGGTAGAGGGGCAGGGAGTGTAGATGGGGAACCTCCCAGCCCGTGGGGTACATGACGGCCCTCCCCATATATCCACCAGCCCGGTGCCTCTCCCTGGGCATTTCTTATCCCAGAAAGAAGCCCCCGTTCTGGGTCCTGGGAGACCCAGCTCCAGTGGGAGGAGACGTTACCTCTTTGTGGGGGGGATGCTGTCATCCTGGGTGCAGCTGCAGAGAAGAGCTGAGCTGAGAGGTGGGTTGGTGGTGCCGGGCAGACCTCTGGCTGATATGCCCAGCACATCCCGCCCAGATTGTCCCTTCTTCAAGGCCGGGACGCAGCCCAGCGCTCTGCTCAGCTCTGGGCTGTGAGCAGAGCCTGAGTAAGCCCAGCTACTCACCCGAGCAGTTCACCGCTGCATCTTCCTTATGCCGGCAGGCGCTGCCACCCGCAGTCCGGGCCCAGCAATCCTGCAGAGATGGCTCCGTGCCCCTGCACTCCACCTGCTCCAGCCAGACGGGTCCTGTCCCCTCCCCAAACGCAGCCTCGGCCAGGGCAGACAGCGCAGGGCCGCAGCCCAGCTGCCTGCACGCCACCTCGGCATCCTGCACGTCCCACGAGTCGTCGCACACGGTTCCCCAGGAGCCGCGGTGCCAGACCTCCACTCTGCCCGAGCACCCGTCCTTGCCTCCCACAGCGCGGATCTTCTCCCTGTCTGCAGAGGCGGTGACCTCCCAGGGCCCCGGCACGACCGGGCCACAAGTGACACAGAGAAGGAGCTCCCACCTGTGCAGCTCGTGGAATTGGGGCACGCGGCTTCCGGCCTCCTTTCCGGCTTTCTCCCTGCAGAAGGAAATGTAGCAGTGAAGCAACCTGCACAGGGCGGGCCTCTGCTCGCGCCTGGCCGTGACACCTTGGTCGTGGTGAGGGAAGCAGGATCTCGCGCCCGGGTGGCTTGCTTACCATTGCAGGTGATGCTGGCCTCGTCTCGCACATCGTCATAGGACTGCAGCTGCCAGGGACCGGAGGGACACTGCCAGAAGGAGCTGCTGCTCTCCCCACACTGCACGTGGTCCAGCCACGCGGTGCCATTCACCCTGCGGTAGCGGTTGTTGCTTTCCAGGACCCCTCCGTCCCCGCAGCCCAGCTCCTTGCACACCAGTGGCGCCGTGTAGGGAGTCATCGAGTTGGAGCCGACGCTCCCCCACGTCCCATTGTAGAAAACCTGCAGGCGCCCAGAGCAGCCATCGCTGTTCTCCAGCCTCAGGGCCACAAATTCTGGCAGGAGGAAAGGCCCCAGGGGGAAGTCGCTGGTTGGGGGCTGGGGAGAGGAAGCCCCCCGTGCTCCCCGCTCAGCATCAGGGTGGCCGCGCTGCCCACTGCCCCCAGCCGCACCGGTGGACGGGGCGCCCCCGGACGGGCTCGGGAAGCGGCCTTGGGTGTCCTCAGCCCCCCGGCCTCCCTGTGCCGGGCTCCCAGCACAGACCTGAGCAGACGACTCCCGCGTCCTCCTTGTGCCCGCAGTCGTGCTGTCCCCAGGCCTCAGCAGAGCAGTTCCAGAGAGCAGATTCTCCCCCAGAGCAGTTCACGCCATCCAGCCAGATGTGCCCGGAGCCCTCCCCAAATCGAGCCGAGCCGGCCGCCTCCACGGCCCATCCGCAGCTCAGCTGGCGGCAAACCACATTGGCGTCGGCCGTGTCCCAGGCGTCGTCGCAGACCGTGCCCCACTGCCCCCGGTAGTAGATCTCCACTCTCCCTGCACATCGCCCGGCCCCGTCCACCAGCCGGACCTGGCGGCTCCCTGCAGCGGGGGGAAGCCCCAGCCGTCAGAGGCCGGCTGCCTGCCCGACCCTGCATCGGGAGGACGCGCTGCTCACCCCGGCACACGACCCCCACGTCCTCCATGATGCCCGCGGCCCGGCGCGGGGAGGCGTCGCAGAGGCTCAGGCCGGCCTCGTGGCCGGCACACCGCACCCCGCGCAGCCCCACGGGGCCCGTCCCTCGCTCGGCCCTCGGCACAATGTAGGCTGCCTCTGCCTCCTCGCAGCGCAGCTGCCGACACACCACGCCGGCGTCCTCCATGCCCCACTGATCATCCAGGACTCTGCTCCACGTCCCGCTCTGCAAGATCTCCACGCGCCCGTCGCACCGGCTCCCTCCACCCACCAGCCTTAGAGATGCGTTGTGAGGCGGGCCTGCGGAGAGCAGGAATGCCAGAAACGCGCGCTGCAGGATTCCACCAGGGACAGGTTCAGCCTGGTGACGCCGTGGGATCCGCATGGGACTTTGAGGTGGCCGTGTGGCAACGAGGCGGAATCCCTGCAGCCTTATCCTGACACACACCTGAGCAAATGACGGCCGCGTCGTTCTCGTGGGAGCACGGAGAGGCCCCCAGGGTGGTCACGGGGCACTGATCCAGGCTGCTCTCAGTCCCCTCGCAGTGGAACCAGTCATTCCACACCGGGCCAGTTCCTCTCCCAAAATGCCCTCCTTCGGGAACGGACACCGCAAACCCGCAGCCCAGGTGCCGACAGAGAACGTGGGCGTCCATCAGGTCCCAGCGGGAGGCACAAAGGCTGCCCCATGTTCCCTGCACCTCCACTTCCACCCTGCCCACGCACGCCGTGCTGCCATTCACCAGCCTGAACCCTGTGAATTGAGGACAGAGGAGGCTGGAGGGGGGAGATCTGCGCTCCGGTTCCCTCAGGAGATGCAGGAGAAGCCAAAGGGACAACACGAAGCCATTTCCTTCCGCACTGCCTTGGGGCTGCAGAACACCACATCACCCTCCTGTCCTCACACCCGGCACAGCCCCATCCCTGTTCCCGGCACACGGTCAGTGTTCAACCGCCCTCCCTGAGCCCTTACGTGTGCAGGTGACAGCAGCAATGCTTGTCTGGGCACAGGGCTGGACCCGAGGGGTCCCCGTGGGGCAGGAGGAGAGGCTGGATTCGTTCCCCACGCACTGCAGCTCTCTGTCCCAGATGGCACCGGTCCCTTCTCCAAAGGGACTTGCTGTGGGGACGGGCAGGGCTGTGCCACACTGAAGATCTCTGCAGACCACATCAGCAGCTTTGGGACCAAAGTGTGAGTCACAGACAGATTTCCACCCATCCCCGTCATGGATCTCCACTCGTCCTGAGCAGCGGCTGTCCCCTCCGACCAGACGGACAAATCCTGCAGTGAGCAAAGGCACCCGTGGGGTCCCGGAGCCCTCTGGCAACTCCACGCCCCTCCTCACCTCCACCTCAACTGGGGACCAAGCAGGGCCCAATGCAATTCCCCAGGGACCAGCAATGGCAGCGCAACTGGCCACATGTGATATCTGCTTATTGATCCCCAAATCTGACCTCAGAGGGCAGGAATGGCTCTAGTCCCTCACCTGTACATGTAGCTCCAGCGTCCTGACTGTGTGCGCAGTATTGAACAAACCATTCATTGTGTTTGCAGTCAGACAGGGCAGACTCAGTGCCTTGACACTGGACAGAAGCCATCCAAATGGGGCCAGATCCTAGCACAAATCTTTCATTCTGTGTAGCACTGATTGCTGTCCCACATCTCAGCTGCTTACAAACCACCGCTGCATCTTTCTTGTCCCAGGAGAGATCACACACGGTCCCCCACTGCTCCTGGCGTTTCACCTCCACTCTCCCATCGCAGCGCCCGCTGCCATCCGCCAGCCTGACCTCCGCTGCCCCTTCAAACATCAACATGGGATCTGTCAGGAGAGACCAGGCCCCAAACTGGGGGATCCCCAGGCTGGCACAGTCACAAGATTTGGGGTGGCGACTTCCCATTGCCTGTCTCTACATCTCCAGACTCACTACCATCCCCAGGGCTTTCCACGTTCCCAGGAAGCACCGAGCTGATCCTGAGGATCACCCCAACCCGGAGGATCGGACCCTGCTTGACCAGGGTCCCCAGGGATGACCCTAAGGAGTCCGGATGTGCTCTGGGGATTTTTGTGTGCCGCCATTACCAGCTGGGCCATCGGCACAGCAAGAGCACTGTGCTGGTGAGCAAGGGGTGACAGAAGGATGCTTCAATGTCTGGAAATCACCGGGCATATAACCAGGGCTGCCATAAACTCAGCAGTCCTGGAAAATTACAATACACTCGTCCACCCAGAGAGACACAGAATGAAGCGCAGGACCCACGCACTTCAGCAACTTCTGCCACAGAATCACAGAATGGCCAGAGTTGGAAGGGACCTCAAGGATCACGAAGCTCCAACTTGCCACTGCAGGGCCACCAACCTCCACATGTCACAGCAGCCCAGGCTGCCCAGGGCCCCATCCAGCCTGGCCCTGAGCACCTCCAGGGATGGACGGGGCATCACAGCCTCTCTGGGCAGCTGTTCCAGCACCTCACCACTCTTTCTGAGTTTAAGAACTTACACTGCCCTTGTTTCAGGGTTACTTAGAAAGAAATCTCCTTCCCACAGGGATCTCAGTGACGCTCACTGGCCCTAGGCCAGCTCGGACTGCTGGTCAAGGCAGCTGGCACTCACCTCTGCACGGCTGCACCCAGAGGAGGAGCCACAGCACCTGAGGGCATCGGAGTCCTTCTGTCCCCATCCTGAGCCTCCTGTCCTGGTGGCACAGCCCTGAAGGGCCCAACTCCCTGCTGCAGCTCCTGGGGGCTCTGGGGGACGGTGACAACAGGAGAGCAATATATCTCTGCAGCTGATTACGCAGATGCAGAAGAAGCCAATCAAAGCAGCAGTCTCCTTTTTAGACTTTATCAGAAGTTGTCTCCCCTCCAAGGCAGCCCAGCCCTCCAATGAACTTCTCCAGAGCTGTTCATGACCATATATGAGGGACGGCTCCGCTGCGGGGTCGTGTCGCTGTGACGGGAATCACCGCGGTGGCTGCAGGAGGACGTGGCTCCATCACCACGTCACCACTTGCACTCTGCAGGAGCGCTGAGCATCTCTCGTGCCGGGAACACCCAACAGACCGAGATGGGAATGTCCAGCTGGCCCCACACTGCAGGAACCGCAGGGCTGGGACTGCACCAGGGCCGTGTCCGTAAGGGAGGGGAGCAGCCCCTGGGCCTGCTGCAGACCTGCTGCACCAGGAGCCGTAGCTGGGAAAGGTCCTTGGGCGAGTCAGAGCCCCGTCCTGGAAGTGCCGGCTCACCCGTTCTTCCATGGTGGGCCCCGTGCCGGGTCCCAGAAGGAGCTGGAGCTGGGACAGATCCCGCCCTGGCAGCAGACTAGAATCTGCGGGCTGAGTCAAGGGGCTCAGAAGCGTCCCCAGCACTCAGCGTGTCGCCCAGGGGCCGTTATTCCTCACAGAGGATCGGGGGTCGGAGCCCACCCACCGCCGCAGGTGCACAAACCGCAGCCCCGTGTCACAGCGCTCGGGCAGGAAGACGGTGGTTTCCTCCTGGCTCCGTGCCCAGGCCGTCACTGCGGTGTCCCCGAGCCACCTTCACCACGGCTGCACCAGCCAGGGCTGCGGGGGCTGCTCCTTCAGCCTCACAGGCACGGCGCAGGATCCTGACACCTCTGACATCCCACTGACCGCAACGGCCGCGCTGCGCTGAGACACGCGGCCACGGGCTGACGGCGGTCATGTGGCACAGCTGATGCTGAGAGCTCGTGGGGCACAGGGATGGTATGGAAAACAAAGCACTGCTGCTCTGGGCTGCGTGGGGAAGAGGATATCCATCCCAGCCAGCCCCAGCAGGCATTAATCGCTGGTAAGGACGATGTCCGCTGCGTGACGGATGCTCTTGGTGCGTGTCCTGCAGCAGTGACCAAAGGAGATGGAGCTGGCTTTGTGTTTATGAATTCAGATCTACTTACTGGTTTTCCTTATTGTGCCACTTCTGAAGGCTTCAGTCAGGCAGCTCTCCTGACATTAACGTTCTCACACTCCGTGTCCGTATAAATCAGTGAATCTGCCCCTTCTCCAGGCTCTCTATCCTTTCATCCGTGTTACTGCTGAATGTAAAACAACAGAGGACCCAGCCTCTCCTGGATTTCCTTAACAGGGCTTGGCCTCAGGTTTGGCCTCAGGAAGTGACCCTGGTGTTTGGTTTTGCCATGAAACTGGTGGTGGACTTACAAGCCCCAGCAGAGACAGGAGCACCATCTGAGTATGAGGCGCACAGAAAGGCAGCCCGAAAGGAATTCCCACCTGTCAGTGTGTTACCAACAGGCTTCCTTGTCAATTCTGCTGTTAAGGATGCAGAGAACCAGGCTTGGGTCAGGACACAGCAGGAGCGTGTAGGGTTGTCCCCGGGGACTCCTTGGGGTCTGCCTTGATGTCCTGGGAGAAGGGAAAATGAGAATGGAAGTGCTGAGCCGCTTTCTGTCATCTTTGAGAGGTCTTGGATGACGCGGGAGGTGCCTGAAGGCTGGAGGAGAGCCAATGTCACTGCGGTCTTCAAAAAGGGCAAGAAGGAAGAGCCAGGCAATTATAGGCCAGTCAGCCTCACCTCTGTCCCTGGAAAGGTGATGGAACAGCTGTGCTGGATGCCATCTCCAGATAACTGGAAGAAAAGGAGGTGATCAGGAGCAGTCAGCATGGGTTCACCAGGGAGAGGTCGTGCTTGGTAGCCTTCTATGATGTTGTCTCTGGCTGGGTGGATGGGGGGAGAGCAGTGGATGTAGCCTACCTTGATTTCAGCAAGGCATTTGATACTGTCCCCCATGACATCCAAAGCTGAGCAAGTGTGGGACAGACGAGTGGACAGCGAGGTGGGTTGAGGACTGGCTGACTGGCAGAGCGCAGAGGGTCGTCGTTGGTGGTGCAGAGTCTGGTTGGAGGCCTGTAAGCAGCAGTGCTCCTCAGGCGTCTGTGCTGGGTCCAGTCTTGTTCAACATCCTCATCAGTGACCTTGATGAGGGGATAATGGCCACCCTCAGCAAGTTTGCTGATGATACCAAGTTGGGAGGATTAGCTGAAGGCCGTGCTGCCATTCAGCAAGAGCTGGACAGGCTGAGAGCTGGGCAGCAAGAAACCGGATGAGGTTTAACAACAGCAAGTGTAGAGTCTTGCATCTGGGGAGGAATAATTGCATGCAGCGGTACAGGATGGGGGATGAGCTGCTGGAGGGGAGCTCTGCGGAGAGGGACCTGGGTGTCCTGGTGGACGACAGGTCGGCCATGAGCCAGCAGTGTGCCCTTGTGGCCAAGAGGGCCAATGGCATCCTGGGGTGCATTGCACAGAGCGTGGCCAGCAGGTGGAGGGAGGTGATCCTCCCACTCTGCTCTGCCCTGCTGAGGCCTCATCTGGAGCACTGCGTCCAGTTCTGGGCTCCCCAGTACAAAACAGACAGGGATCTCTTGGGAAGAGTCCAGCGGAGGGCCACCAAGATGGTGAGGGGCCTGGAGCATCTCTGCTATGAGGAAAGGCTGAGTGAACTGGGTCTGTTCAGCCTTGAGAAAAGAAGGCTGAGAGGGGACCTGATCCAGGTCTATCAGTATCTAAGGTGTGGGGGGCAGAATGGCGAGGCTGGACTGTTTTCAGTGGTGAGTGGAGACAGGACAAGGGGAAACGGCCGGAAACTGCAGCATAGGAAGTTCCGCACCAATGTGTGAAGGAACTTCTGTACAGTGAGGTGACGGAGCACTGGAACAGGCTGCCCAGGGAGGTGGGGGAGTCTCCTGCTCTGGAGATGTTCAAGACCTGCCTGGATGCCGACCTGTGCGACCTGCTGTAGGGAACTGCTTTGGCAGGGAGTTGGACTCGATGATCTCTGCAGCTCCCTTCCAACCCCTACAATTCTGTGATGCTGTGATTCTGCCCGTAGCAGGAGGCTGTCCTTTTGCCTGCCTTCAAAGCCTCTTGATGCTTCCCACCCCAGTTCTCCAGGACATTCCCCTGCTGGAGTTGTGCTCCCTTTACTGTCCACGGCAGCCTGTCTTCTCTGCCCAGTGCCTCAAAGAAGGACGTGGGAGGGAAGGTGGTCACAGTGATGCCAGAGATCACTCTGGGACTCCTGGATTGTCACGGAGTTGACCAGATCCATCAATGTCCATGACAGGGGCGACAGGCCTCCGCCCTTCCCTCCCCCCCCACCCCAGACCCACAAAAATGGGAAGGAAGGAAGGGAGGAAAAGAGCAGCGGCAGCAATCTATGGAGGAAAACTTATTTTACTATAATATCGGAATACAAGATAACACGATATAATACAATTTAATTAAAAATGAGATTAATAAGCCAGACGAGATGAGAGAGAGAGTTCCCGGGACCGAGTCAAACCTGAACAGTTTGGATCGGCCAGGAAAGCACCTCCAGCACCCACTGCAAGGCAGCAAGAGAGCGCCCCCCACCTGGAAGGGCCAGATCCCATGACTGCTGTAATGTACAGGGATGGGAACCTGGGATTGGGCAGTGACACTTTAATGCCCCGTACACTGCACGGTGTTTTGGTGTGGAATACTGAAACCCAAAAACAAAACAAAACATAGAACCATGACAGAAGCATAGCTGCTTGCATTGCTCTGCTGCACAACTGCCCTAATCGTTGGGCAGTGGAAGCAGAAGTGCCCTTCATGTCCCAAAATGCAGCTGCTCTGGTGGTGTGGTCCTGGCAGCTTTGTGTGCACAGATGGAGTCCTGGGGCTGTTGAGAGCCAGCTGTGTAGGGGCCTGGAGGTGGCACAAGAGCAGAGGGCACTTCTGATTCTTGTGCAGGCAGCCTGACCAGCTTCCATTTGTTTCTTGCAGGCACGGATGAAGATGCCGTCATCGCGATCTTGATCAAACTCAATGTTCACCAATGTCAGTGCGTGCAGATGTGCCAACAAAAAGGAAAGAACACGGCGCTTGACTTGGCGGGTTTGTGGGAAGGTCAGCCTCCCTGTGTTTATATTTCAGCCATCGTCCTCCATACTGGAGAGGCTTTACCCGCTTGGCGTGCTCAATTGCAGCACGTTGCACGCGTGTGGATAACTTGTGCTATAGCATCCTTGATCCAGACCCCATTTCCATGTTGCATCTCTTTCTCAATGGCCCGCAGTGTCACGGGGGCACCGAACTGCAAATAACGCCCTCGTGGTGTTACTGTAAAAGTTTGCCAAGTGAAGCTGTGGATGCTCCATCCCTGGAGCTGTTCAAGGCCAGGCTGGGCAGCATGACCCAGTGGGTGGCATCCCTGCCCAGGGCATCGGGGTTGAGCTTCTAGGTTCTGTACGGTCCCTTCCAACCCAACCCATTCCGCTGTTCTGCGTTCCTGTGATGCAATCCCCCGCCCTGGTGCAGTGCATCACAGTCGGAGCAGCCCGCGGGGAGCCTCCGCCTGGCATCACAGAGCCGTGAGGTCGCGATGCCCCGTGCTCTGCGGTGCTGTGCTGAGCTCACAACGCCTGGCTGTGACGCCGTGCCGCAGGCATCGCTCTGTGCGACTCACTGTGGCTGTAGCGGCGGTGGTGGAAGCGCGGTGCGAGTGTGGGGGGCCATGGCCCCTGCCCGCCTTGTCTTCCTCTTCCTCCTGATGGCCGTGTGTTTCTGGGAGACCTGCGCTGCTCCGTGGCGAGCACCGGGAGCAGGTGGGTGGGCAGAGACGGGAGCAGAACTGAGCAGCGCTGGGGGCGAGAAGTCAGGCTGCGTCCCCACGGCCCTGTGCCGCTCTTCCGTGGGGCTGCCTTCCGGGGGGCTGTGGGGGGTGTTGGGCAGGGGGTGATGAGCAGCACCGCAGGAGCCGGGCAGGAGCCCGTGGCAGCGCTGCTCCCCAGGCCTGGCTCCAGCATGCTGGGCCGTGGCTCTGCTCCTTGCTGGCTGCAGCACAGCCTTCATCCTGGGAGGGAGGCGTCCTGGGGAGAGCTCAGAAGATGCGTGCTGGGAGACGCGTGAGCGTTTTCTGCCCCGGCCTTGTGGTACGCCCCATAGATGACTCCCAGTTTCCAACACAGCCCCGGCCCACAGCCCAGAGGAGGAGACAGATGTGCTTTCCTCCAGGGCTTCAGGGCAGCCTTCCTTTGTGTGCATCAGAGCCCTCCCAGTAAGAAAGCCCCGAGGGGCTGCATCTTCTTCCGTGCGGTCCGTGAGGGATGCGGCCCGTGGCCTGGAGGGAGCCTTGTGTGCCCTGCCAGGTGCCAGCCTGCAGCTCATCCCGGCCGCTCTGCAGCTTTGGAAATCGGGACCCGAGTCCTTCTGCCAGCCCGTCCCACAGCCCACCCACATCCAGTTACTGTGGGGGAAGGAGATCACGCCGTGCAGTGGGACCTTCTCTCATCTGTTCTTGATTCTAGATGATGAGCTCGCTGCTCTCTATCTGGACGATCGCCTGGATCCACATTTCATGCCTGTGCCCGAGGGACAACCCAGAGGTAAGTTGCGTCTGTTTCCTTGAAGGCAGAAACATTCATGCCCTCATAGTTTACTCAGGTGCGATTTTACGTAGGATCCTCTCAAGGTCTTCCAAGTCTGTGCCTTGAAGGGCTTGCACAGATGAACCTTGAGTGTTTCTTTGCTGGGAGAGCTGCCACATTTGGGTGGGAAGGTCACGGCTGCCCCTCTTCAGCTGAGAGAGCCCAGAGCTTCGTATTTGGGCCGTGCCATTCCCTGACCCACCGCCAGACCTCACAGGTCTGCCAGTGTTACAAAGGAGGCCCCCACGTGCACTGGAAGCTCTCCTCACCTGTGTGACCACACTTGTGCCTGCAGGCCCTGCTGGCGAATCAGCAGAATGGGATCCTGTCCATGAGCCTGAGGGGAATGCTGGAGGTAAGTCACCAGGCTTCGTTCCCTTGATATTTCTTCATGTGTGGCTGATAGTTCAGCAAGGGTTCTGCTTTTCAATGGCCAGTGGGTTCTTCTCCACGGGAAGCGTGGGGGGTTGTTGTTTCCTGGGTGCTCTGTGCTCTCGGCGTCGTGTTGGCGTTGCCTCTGTACCTCAGAGGTCTCGCAGTGAGACAATTGGAAGGAGCTGAATGCTGTTCTGGGAGGTCTCTGAGAATTGTTTCCCGTGGCCTGGAGGAAGTATTTGTAAAGCTGTGGAATCCCAGCCGTCAGGTCACCGGGCCTCGCTGCAGCTTTGGAACTTTTGCCCCATGCCGTTAATTGAGCCCCTTCCATCACTGCAGGTCAGTAAGGAAGAGAGGTGGGCACATGCCATGGAACGTCTCTCAGCTGTCCTGGATTCCAGCCGTGTCTCCAGGCAGCGGCTGACCAAAGCCCAGCTTCAATCCGGTCCCTGAGACGCGGGGCGATCCCACAGCCGAGTCCCTGAGAGGTTTTAGTTTTCATTCAGGTTTTAATTTTCTTTCCTGCTTCCTCTGTGGAAGAGAAGGGAAGATATGGGTCAGGTTGTGTGCAGAGTGCTGTGCCTGCCTTGCAAAGCCGTCTTTGCTGCCGCTCCAGCCCTGAGCTGCTCCCGGTGCCTTGTGCAGAGCCAGCGGCACCACGCAGTCGAGCTGAGGGCTGAGCTCCAGGAGGGCGTTCCTCTGGGCAGCCCCATGCGGTGCAAGTTGTGTACAATCGTGGTGCCCCTGACGTACCTGGGAACTGCTCCCGAGGTGCTCCTGTGTGGAAGGGAGAGAGCAGTGTCACAAAGGAATCCCCTGCTTTAATGGCGTCCCGTGTCGTTCCGATTGGGAGGATGTTTAATTAGAGCTGCTCTGTGCTGCGTTTGTTTGCAGATGTGAGTGGAGGAGGTGATCCAGCTTCCCCTCTGAGCTCCGAGACCGAAAGCCGGGCGGATGGCATGGGTAAGTCACGGCTCTGTAATTCCTTGGAGAGCTCTCACTGCCCGCTACGGTGCCACTTCATGGCTCTGCTTCCCCCGTACGCTGCGCTGTTCAGCGATGCTGCTGTGCATGACTGAAACTTTTCGTGGGTTGCAGAAGTGCCCCAGGGAGGGCTTTGCTCAGTCGCTGGTTCGTTCCTGCGCTGGAGCCCAGGTGGATGCCCAGGGGTGGTGGTTTGTTTTACCGATGGCGCTGACTCAGCGCTGGTCTTCAAAACCTCGTGCTCGTGGCATTTAACTTCATGTGTTCCGTGCAGGTCTGGAAAGGGATGGATCAGATGGAAAGGATGAATCGGAAAGAGGAAAATTCTCTGAGGAGTCTTACCATCCAGAAGAGCTGCTGAGGGGAACGGAAGCGGCAGTTCATGGTGGGTGTACTTCAGTCTGTTCACTGTGAGACTCGGGGAGCTGAGCTCTGATGTCCGTGTGCAGCCTGCACAGCAGCAGGGCATTGCTCAGAGCCGTGCTGCAGCGGTGTTCCACATGTGCCAGAGAAGCCTGTGTGATGCTGCTCACCTCTCACCGCTCCCGGTTCCCAGAGGGCTGTGAGCTTTGTCCTTTGGGGAACGAAGCCGCCCGAGGGTGATGAGGTGAAGGTAAGGTGGGCCGTTGTTGTTTCTTCCAGGGATGAATGCAGGGAAGCAGCAAAGGATGCAGGGAAGCACAAAGGCTGCTGCTGGCAGATCTGTGCGGCAGCGCCACGTGGCAGTGGTGCTGCTGCTCTCAGCTGTGCTGCTGTCTGCGCTGGTGCTGGCCTGCGTTGCTGCGTCATGGCCGTGGAAAAATTGCCTGTGAGTTGTCTTTCTCCCCCAAACACTTCGTTGCTGCATTTGGCAATGAAGCACTTGTGGTGCCGGGATCCTGGGCAGCCGGATCAGCTGCTGGCAGTACGCTGCCAGGGTTTATGCTGCAAGGTCTTCCAAGTTTGCCCTTATTTCCTGTCAGTGAGTAGTGCTTTCTGAAACTCATTTTCACAGTGTGTGCAAGGGGGGAGAGAGAGCAGCAGAGCGAGCTCATCCTGACACCGACTGGGAGGGAGTTCCAAGTGGAGATGAAGGGAGAGCGGAGCTGGGAGAGGCAACGAGCGAGATCCTTGCCCAAGCAAACAATCCCAGCAATAGTTCCAGTCCGTTCCGTTCTGCCATCCCAGAGGCCAGAGATCTTCACAGTCATCTGAAAGACCTGGAGCGTGAGCTCCAAGCCATGAAAGAGGTCCATGGGGGCAGTGGTGAGTGCTGCTTCCTGTCAGAGGACGGCCCTGAAAGTGAGAGCGGAGGATCAGCGGCAGAGCGTTTGCCCTTCACCCTCCGCTCCCCGGGACGAGTATCACCAGTAGTTCGAAGGTTCTTGGCTCGCCACAGCTACGATCCTTTTGAGGGTCCTAATGAGGACCCAGAAAGCGAGCTTCCTCTGACCGCCGGGCAGCACGTTTATGTCTTTGGAGATGTGGATGAGGACGGCTGGTTTCTGGGAGAGCTGACGGATGGCACGAGAGGGCTGGTCCCTTCCAGCCTGGTGACAGAGGTTTCAGATGATGAGCTGGACACAGCGATGCCTCCCGAGCTCTGTGATCTCCTGCTGGATACGGACGATTGTGTTGATGCAAAGACTCCGTAACGCAGCAACATCCTGTCGCGATTCTTGCCTCACTCCATCTGCAGGACGACCCCCTGCTCCACTTGACGTTCGAGTGAAGTGTGAGCAGAATATGGATGAGCTCCTCCTGGTTCGATCTGAGATGACTGGCAGTGCGACTGCATGCTGTTATTGTATATTAAAAATATGTAAAAAACTAACTAACAACACTGTTCTTTTTCGTGGATACATTGAGGTGACACTTTTTCTAGCTGAGATTTTGCTCTGAGTCTTGAAGCAGGTTTGAACTGGTAGAAGTTGGCCGTGTTTGCATTCTGTTTTTCATATTTCCTTGCTGATCAGAGTCAAGGTGCCATGCATCCCTTCCCCGCCTCTGGCTGCCCCCCTTCACCGTGAAGAGAACCAAGAGCTTCTGGCACAGAAGTATGTCCGTGTGCGAGGCTTAAACTTCATGCGTCTTCCTTCTCTGCTTGGTAAAACTCCGCGCTGGGCTCCTTTGGAGTCTGAGTGCTGGTTTCTGGGCAGTCCTTAGCTGGAGGCTGGAGTGCCTCTATCAGCTGTGGCGGTGCAACTCCCACGCCCCACGTCCTCCCCCTTCTGCCAGGCCTCTCAGTGCTTGGTGCACTTGGACAAAAGGTGCAGGACCAGTGCATGAAGGTGCTGCTCTGTGCCTCTCCCCTGCTGGCCTCTGTGTAGCAAATGGCGGTGAATAGGAGCGTTAGGGGATGCCCGGATTGTCCCTGCCTTCTGCCTCGTGTCCCATTGCCCGGGGCCAATCCTGGGGTCAGTCATCTCCTGGCAGCCCGGTACATCTGGACACAAATCCCGGCCCGTGTGGAGTGGTTTGGAATTTGTGAGTTCAGCAAGTTCTCAGCTTTGTGCAACTGCTGGAAAGAACCAGGTTTTGCTCTCCAAGGGGGCCGGAAAAGCATCCGGCAGATCTCCATCATCTCAGACCCTGCAATTAGAGGTTCTTAGTGAGTGTTAATACTTATCAATACCTGAGGGCAGGTGGGAGGAATGTGGATGAAGCCAGGCTCTTCTCGGTGGTGTGCAGCGGTGGGACAGCGAGCAGCGGCCTAGAACTTGAACTCGGAAGTTCTTGCTCTTCTTCCATCCACCTCCTTCCTCACTTATCTGTTTTAATGATACGTGTTCGTTTCACAGCAGTAGGTGCTGAGAGTTTCCCTGTCCACATTTGCTTTGCGTGTTTGCGTGTACGTTCACCTATGAGAGTATCTGCTCTCCCATGGTTTGGTATGGGATGTCCCGTCAGCGAGTGAGTGTGAATCTCGTCATCTGCAAATCTATCACCAGGTCCGTTTCATTTTTCACTTATTTCTTAAACTGCTGCTAAACAGAACCGAGCAAAATAGATTTGCCATTTCCTGCAATGCCAAATTAGCAGAGATGGCAGGATGATGAGCAAAGTCGTCAAATGCTTGCAAAAACGTGATGTCCAAACAAAGCCTGTGTTCCCTGAGCTTTCAGCTTATGACTACTGGCATAAGCAGGAAGAGGTAGGAAAGCAGTTGGCCGATGCTGGAGGTTCAACGGGATGGGAAAGGTAGAGGTATAATCTGCCAAATGTTGGCTGGAAGTTTGTCTGAAACCTGCCTGCCAGGAGAGGGGAAAACTAAAGCACGAAATACAGGATTGACAAGAAGAGATCAATGGGTGTAATGCACTGAGCTGCTGTTATCGTTGAGGATGGAGCAGCTGCAAAATCTGCTTGAAGAGTTTCATGGCACCAAGTTGGCTGGAAGCGTGGATCTGCCTGGGGGCAGCGAGGCCCTGCAGAGGGATCTGGACAGGCTGGATGGCTGGGCTGAACCAATGGGCTGAGGCTCAACAGGACCAAATGCAGGGTCCTGAACTTTGCCCACAACAACCATTCCAACAGCAAGTCCATCCCAGCGCCATTCCTGGTTCAAGCATCCCACGTTGCCACGCAGCACCGCAGCAGCCAAGCTCCAGTCCCTTTCCCAGTGTCAATGGGGTCAGTTTGTTCTGTTCTCGTCCGCTTAGAGGAACAGAAGCTTCCTGCCCCCCAAGGCTTGTGACAGGTATTTCCCTACAGAAGCACTCATGTCCTTCTTCCGGCCCCTTTCGCCATTTCCAGCTCTCCAAACTGAGACGTACGGCTGCAGCCCACCCCAGGGCTTCTTTGGGGCAGCTCTGCGGCACCCCATCCCAAGCAGCAGATGCCTTTTCCCCACACACCGCTGGTTCTATGGCCACATGGGGTGAGGACACAGGGTCGTGGGTCACGTGGAGGTGGGGTGGGGGCAGGGGTCCCAGAGTTCTTGGACAACGTGGCGCTTGGTCGCAGCCTGACGGGGGCAGGTGGGGGCAGGGAGTCACAGGGTCGTGTGGGGGTATGGCTCACACAGGGCTGTGGGTCACGTGCAGCCATGGGGTCACGCACATACAGGGTCCTGTGGTCATCTTGGGGTACGGCTCATGGAAGTTACGGCTCAGCACCCAGCCTTTGGGCCACAGGGACCCCCAGTTCCCTCTCAGGAAGAAACGAAACCACTCCTACACCACCCCACGCCTCCCCTTTTTACCTCAAACCGCTCCCCACATGCCCCTCTTCCCCCCTGTCTCTCCATACCACCCCACAGCCCAGTGTCCCACCTGCAGCCCACAGCTTGACTTGTCCAGAGAGCCCTGTGAGCTGGGGGGCTCCTGGCGTCCCCATCCCAGCAGCGGCTGCTGCGTTCAGGACGGTTGGGCGGCCACAAACAGGGACCCTTTGGGGCCAGGGAATGGGCTCTCGTTGGTCACCCTGCACATGGCAGCCCGGAGCCCTCAGCCTCACCTGAACCTGGAGCTCTCCTTCCGCAGGAAGCTCCTGATCCGTCTGAATTCTCCTCCATCAACGCTGTCTGAGCTCAACCGTTTGATGAGGGTTGGACGGCCAGCAAATCTCACTGCAGTGGGGAAGGCAGAGGAGATTCACCGTCAGCCCTTTGGCTCGCTCAGCAGGGGCGCTCAGGCCTGCTCCCACAACAGCCCAGAGGGCCGCTCTGCTCCCCCGGCTGCTGCCATCTGCGCCGCCCTCGGACCCTCCCTGACAGCATCCCTGGCCCCGCTCCTCCTCTCTGCCATTCAGCTCTGTTTTGGGACTGCATTAGTGGTGTTGGCTTTGGGAAAGAGGAGCTGGGTGGTGATGATGAGGTGGCAGGGTGGCTTTTGGGGACCGTATCCTTGCACTGGGGGAGGGCAGGGCCTAAGTTCCGCACATCCTCCCGACAGAGCCAGGGATGAGGGCACGTCACACCCAGCGCCTTAGTGAGGGAGAGGCCAGCAATTCCTCATGGGAAGAGGCCGTGCTGAGCTGGCGTGAAGCTCTGACACAAGTCAGAGACCGTGGCTGATGGTCAGCAGGGGATTTCCATCTCCAGTATGTTGCCCGTGCCACCGGGAGGAACCGGCAGCTGCTTTACCTTCCTTGCCCTGGTCCAGAGGTGGCAAAGTGCCTTCTTGCTTTGGTGTCTCCTGACCAGAGAGGCTTCCTGAGGACTTGCAGTGTATTGCAGGAGGTGGTTTGGGTACAAACTCCATTTGAAACCTGCGCGACAGGAGAAGACAGCGAGCGGTGTGACACAGCGCTCCAGCAATCCTTGCTGCTCTCTCTGACTGCCTGCTCACAGGCACATTTTCATGCTGCATTAAGCACACTACTTTCTAAAGCCTTTTGCAGGGTCAGTCGGGATAGGTGAAGGGGAAACAGTTTCAAACGGCAGGAGAGAAGCTTTAGATTGGATGTAAGGAAGAGGTTTTTGACAGAAGGGTGGCGAGGCACCGGAGCATCTTGCCCAGAGAGGTGGTGGGTGCCCGGACGGGCTTTCAAGGTGGGGCTGGACCAGGCTCAGAGCAACCTCCTCTGGGGGTAGGAGTCCCTGTTCCCTGCGGGACAGTGGGACGAGGTGCCCTTTCGGGGTTCCTTCCAGCTCAAATCATTCTGTGACTCCATGACACACGCTCACAGGCAGGACAGTCACGGACACGGAACAAGCGCTCCCAGCTCAGAGAGGCAGCTGCGTCCGCCTTGCTGTATTTCATGGGCTCCACCTTCCTAAGGACGGAAAAATGCGAGGGACAGAGTTGATGATAGGGTTGGTTTTCCACAGGTGCTTCCCTAGAAGTGCTTCTGGTGGACATCAGCCAGAACGGCCCCATGTTTGGACGGGCTCCTCAGAGGGGGAGGTTTGCTTTTGAGGATGGAGGCGGTGGCCGTTTGCCCTGTCCACAAAGCCAGCAAAAGTTGAACCCCCCCTCCTACCTGGCAGGGACTCCGTGTGGGGCTTGAGGTGGTGCGTGGCTGTGAGGTTTGAAGCCAGGTTAAACATGGGCCACTGCAGAGTCACGGTCCCATCCTCAGTGCGGACCTCTTTGGGGACGGTGTCAAAGGTGCCGAAGGTGGGAATCCAGACCCCCTGCAAGTGGAAGAGAAAGGAAGGGCGGAAGGGTTATGGGACAGCCAAAGGAAGAGCCGGGGGCGTCCGACGTAAGGGCAGAGCTCAGGAGCCCTCTGCCGCCGTTCAGAGGCACGAGCCAGGGCATCGGGCATGGCTTTGGGAAGGGGCTGCACGGTCCTCTCCTTCCCGTCGCCCTCCCAGACGCAGCACAGCAGGCAGCAGGGCAGAAGAAGCCTCACCAGAGAGCGGGATCAGCCCTGAGATCCGACAGGGCCCAGCACGAGTGATCGTGCATTTGCAGGAAGCCTGTGGGATGCCCAGGAGAGAAACGTGGGGGGAGTCTCCTGCTTTCTGCGGAGGGGAAGAGTCTGAGGAAGTCCAGGCTGAGCCGCACAGGGAGAGGAGGAACCCGACGGCCAACACACCTTCTGCATCAGGAGCTGCTCCTGGTAGGCGGCCACCGCTTCCCAGACGTCGACTCGCTCTGGAGGGCAAAGGAAAAGCAGGTCACACTCTGATCTGCTGCTTGCCAGCACCACCACTGCTGCCAGGCAGGAGCGAGGCAGCAGATGGAAAGGGTCGCCTCTGTGCCAGGGGTGGCTGCAGCACCGCTCCTGTGCCGGCCATGGCCCTTTGGTGTCACTGCATGTCGGACTGCAGGCCTGGCAGGGCCTGACCAGTGTGGCCCTGCTAAGCCAGACGTCTCTTGGCCGGCTGGGGGGCGCTGCCAGGGCAAAAGCTGGCCAAACACCCGTCAGGAGGTGTGCTGTCACTGCTGTCCTGGTGGATGGCAACCCTTTCCGTGGCTGGGGGATGAGAACTGGGTGATTTTCAAAGTCTCCTCCACCCTAAGCCATGCTATGACTCTGTAATGTTATCACCTACGCTCATGAGCAGTGGTTTCCAGATTTGGCATCTGCTTCTCTCGTGATCAAACATCTTTTACTAAAAACAGCCGTGCTTGTGGAATCCAGCACACAGGTAGTGATTGACTGAGCTGGCTTTGTAGCATGTTCTGCAGTGATGACCCTGCTGCCCCTCAGGTGATGTCACCCCTGGAGACCAATGGATATCTCCATGGAGAGGAGGAAATACATCCTCTGCTGCTGAGCTGGGACAGGGTCCTGGGACACACAGAGCTCCTACAAGTGGGCAGCACTGCAGAGAGACAGCTGTGCCCAGGAGCAGCTCCTGTGCAGAATGCAGCAGAGCTAGCAAAATGATCTACAGGAGACAGGACAGAAGGAAGAGAGCTTACAGGCTGTGTGGCACGTTGGCAGGCTGTGAGCTCACTGAAGGAGCGTTTCTCACAACCCTTGACCAGGTAAGTCTCTCACTGAAGGCAGTGTAGTGGGTTTTACCGCAGGGATCACTATATTTGGGAAACCCAGTGCAGGTCAGGCTGCATAAACTCTGTTTCATTATCGTGGAAAAAGATCTGCTCCAGCTGAGGGCTTTCCTGCTGCAGCCCTGAGGGCTGCGTGTCCCAGGACGGCTGCAGGCTGTGCAGCCAGGGCTGCAGCCGGGTGCCCAGGGCTGTCCTGCAGAGCAGGTCCCTGCTGTGCCCCAGGGGCTGTGAGCTGGGCCAGAAGGGGTCCACAGGGCAGAGCTGGGCACACAGTGACTGCAATGTGCTCTGTGAGCCCCAGGGAGGGGATGAGGGGCCAGAGAAGCAGCTGCAGGCAGGGACAGCTGTGGTCAGCAAAGACATGGGCAGGGAGGGACAGGAGAGTGCTGACTGCAAAGGCTGGGAGGGGGAAATGGGCACCTCACTGCCATCCCTGCAGTGCAGATACCTTCCCTGCAGCAACCCCTTGGTCTGTTTTCACTGTCAGCCAGTGCATCCGTTCCTAGTGCCAGGAGAACCTGATTAAGGGTTGCGTTAAGGGCTCAACAGAGTGTGGGATGGGGCTCAGGCACCCTCTGATAAACACTGTCTTCAGGGCTAGGAATAACCTGACTCTCTTTCTAGGACACCCCCTGTTTTGGGCTTGTGACTCTGCTCCTCTGGTTCCTCCCGGGCTGAAGTCAGCCCTGCAAAATATTGCAGCTCTGCCATGGCAGCTCTGTGTTACCCAGCAGTACCACGGAGAAGATGCTTCAGTGTTAAGGCCATGGAAGTGCTGCTGGATGTCAGTGTCCCTGGAGAGTGAGGGAGAGCTGAGATCTTCCTCTGGTACGGTAAGGAAGACGAGAGACTTGGAGTTCTGCACAGCTAACCTCTGCTCTTACTGACAACCAGAGTCTTGTCAGGTTAACTCCTAGAGCGTGGCCATCCTCCAGCGGTGCACACGCAGAGCAGATCATGGGGACCAATCGCTTGCAAGTGAGGAGCATGCCCTTCGCCTCTCTGACATCAAAAGTGACGCTGACTCTTGAAGTGTCTCACAATGATCAAGGATTTCCTCCTGAAAAAACACTTTTCATGGATGCTGGGGCAGCTAGAAGAAAATATATTGGCAGAGTGCTGCTGTCCAGTTTTGAGAAACGTGTGGAAAGCTGCATGATTGCTCAGGTTTTTAATCTGAGATCACTCTGTTTTTCAATTGTTTTATTGCTGTAGAGCAGAGCTGACTCATCCACAGCCTGCAGCAGAGCTCCTTGTACTCTGTGGCACCATCAGCCAGCAGCATCCAGAGCTCAGAGATCTTACAGAAAGGATGGAGACAGTCCGGGAGGTTTCACGAGACACGGAAAAGGCTTTGTGTGGAGAGGTCTGAAGTAACATTTTCCCGTTCTTCCTTCCTCACACAGGTCCCCATGCCCAGCAGATGCCAACAGCAGCTCCAGCAGCGAGTTCCTGCTCCTGGCGCTGGCAGCTGCAGCTTCTGCACTTCTGGCTCTTGCTGGGCATCTGCCTGGCCGCCCTCCTGGGCAGCGGCCTCATCAGCACAGCCGCAGCCCGCGACCACCGCCTGCACACCCCATGCGCTTCTTCCTCCTCAGCCTCGCCCTCCTCGCCCTGGGCTGCGTCTCCACCACTCTGCCCAAAGCCGTGGCCAATGCCCTCTGGGACACCAGGGCCATCTCCTGCTCAGGATGTGCTGCACAGACCTTTTCCTTTCTTTTCTTCACCTCAGCAGAGTACTGCATTCTCACCATCGTGTCCTATGACCGCTACGTTGCCATCTGCAAGCCCCTGCACTACGGGACCCTGATGGACAGCAGAGCTTGTGCCCCCATGGCAGCAGCCGCCTGGGGCACTGGGGTTCTCTGTTGCCTGCTGCACACTGCCAGTACATTTATGCTGCCTCTCTGCAAAGGCAATGCCATCAACCAGTTTTTCTGTGAAATCCCCCAGATCCTCAAGCTCTCCTGCTCACAGTCCTACCTCAGGGAAGCTGGGCTTTTGTATTTCGCGTCCTCTTGGCGCTTGGTTGCTTCGTATTCCTTGTGCTGTCCTATGTGCAGATCTTCAGGGCCGTGCTGAGGATGCCCTCTGAGCAGGGACAGCACGAAGCCTTCTCCACGTGCCTCCCTCACCTGGCTGTGGTCTCCCTGTTTCTCAGCACTGGCACGGTTGCCTGTTTGAAGCCACCCTCCGTCTCCTCCCCATCCCTGGACCTGGTGGTGTCGTTTCTGTACTCGGTGGTGCCTCCTGTAATGAACCCCCTCATCTACAGCACGAGGAGCCAGGAGCTCAGAGATGCTCTGTGGAAACTGCTGAACAAATGTGTTTCGAAAGCAGTGAACTGCCCAGCTTTTCCTAAGAATCGTAATGCAGTTTTTAACAGAATCAGGCTGTCTTTTTTTGATTTCTGTATTCATTTATTCAAAGTTTTCAAAATTCATTCATTATTCAAAGTTTTGTTGTGCGTTTTATGCATTCTAATGTTTCTTACTGAAACATCGTTATCCACATCAATTGCTGCTCAGTTTGTACCTCTCCAGTGCAGCCCAGACACGCTGTACATGAGGAACCGGGCTCTCTGAATTTTAACAAAACAAAGGGCATGCAACGACTTTGTCTGTCTTCCTTCCTTCCTTATGAGACATTTCTGGAGCTGCCGGGATCAGCTGCTCTCAGAAACCCAAAATCCAGCAGGAAGCAATGGCTGACGGGCCATCCCTCGGCTCCTGGCTGGGGTCTGTGCTTTCAGGCTCTCATCTGACAGGCCAGCAGCAGCACCAGGTTTGCACGTTGGTTGTGAGATCCCCTCTTCCTCAGACCCTGTGAGACTTTGCATAGGAAAAGATCTTGCTTCTTGCTTCTTACCTCAGAGGCTTAGTTTTGTTCTGTTTTCTAGAAGCCTCCATTCAGTGCTTCTTTCCATTTGCCACACAGAGGTGGGCACTGCCTCCAGGATGCCCCAGGGTAGCTGAAGCACGCATGAGAGCCTGGGAAAGGTTCCCCAGGACTCTCAGCAGACATTCTGGAGCGTGAATTTGCAGGTAGGAAGCGCCGAGGCGGGGTAGCACAGAGCTGCTGGCAGGTGGTGCAGGTCCTCCTGCAGAGCTCTGTGTCCTTCTGCCCGAGCGAGGTGCCACTTCCATCTCAGGAACGGAACAGCCAACAGAGGGGAGACAGGAACTTCTCAAGAAAAGGCTCAGCGTTGCACTAAGAGACAGAATTCAGTGGTGTGGTGATGGTGTGTTGAGCTGAAACTCAACCCCGTTGCCTCTTAGCATTGCTGCTCCCGTGCCTTGGTGACAGTGCTGCTGTTGTGAGAACTGAATGTTGTTTCTGCATCAGAAACAAAATAAGAATTTTGTCAATTTCATGGCCTCTCTACTATTCGGGTCATTTATTAGAACTAATAGTTCTTTTCGGGGGCCTTTCTACATTATTGGGGTTCTCTGATAAAATTTTATTGGTAATCCCCTAGATAAATCTTCCCCAACAACACATATTTGGTATCTAAGTAAAGTAATATGTATGAATACATATATAAGCTAGTAACAACTTATGTATAGCCAGTATTGAGAATATGTCACACACTGCGACAGTATCCTGTGTAATTTAAAAGGACAGTTCATTACATGCCTCGGGAGTGCCTGGAGAAGATAAAATTCCCTTCCATATTCTGTTAAACAAGGACTCTGAACAGAATCACCATATCAGTATGAACAAGGAGACATCTTGGAGACAACAGGACTGACACCAGAGCACAAACAAGTAAACAACAAATGTAAAGCCTTCTGATAAGATTGTGAACCTGGAGTACCCAGCCAGAGGGGAAGCAGGGGAGGGGGAGAAGGCAAAGGGGGGGAAGAAAATGGTATAAAGGCTGTCACGTTGTGTCCATAGGGGCGCTCCTGCTTGCGGGACGCCCGCCATTGCAATCGCGAATAAATTCTGCTTTTATCAGAGATCCCGTCCTGACAAAAATCACTTGGATTATTTCCAACACTGTGTGACCGCACTTTTCTCTGGGTTTACTCACACTTTGCTCCAGGTTTTACTGACACTCCGGGTGTGGGAATCACGTGTTGTTTCTGCATTAGAATTGGATAATATTATCTTTATTTCACGGTCTCCGCTATCATAGCTCTTTTTGGGAGTCCTTCTACTTCACCTGGGGAAGATCTCTGATAGTTTACATCACTGATCCTCCAGACGAACCTTCCCAGGCACGCACACTCTGTATAGAGGTGTACATGCGTATATTTTGTCACGCACACTGCAAGAACATCCTGCACAGAGCAAAGCAGAGAACAGCCGTGGCCCGAGGAAGCGCCTGAAGAGACATCGGCAGGCCTGGCATCATCCCCAGCGCTCTGTGTTTAACGATGACTTTAAAGGAAATCACCATATCAATACAAGGAGAGCACCGACACAGCTTGGAAACAACAGGACGGCTGCTGACTGACAGCAGGTAACAAATGAATTAACAAGTAAATAGCAAATGCCAGCCTTCTGTACGATTGTGAACCTGGAGTACCCAGCCATGGGGAAACAGGGGAGGGGGAGGCAAGGGGGAGCAAACAGGGTCTAAAGGCCACCATGTTGTGTCCATAGGGAGGGGGGAGGCAAGGGGAGCAAACAGGGTCTAAAGGCCGCCATGCTGTGTCCATAGGGAGGGGGGAGGCAAGGGGGAGCAAACAGGGTCTAAAGGCCACCATGTTGTGTCCATAGGGAGGGGGGAGGCAAGGGGGAGCAAACAGGGTCTGAAGGCCACCATGTTGAGTCCATAGGGAGGGGGGAGGCAAAGGGGAGCAAACAGGGTCTAAAGGCCGCCATGCTGTGTCCATAGGCGCTCCTGCTTGCGGGACGCCACCATTGCAACCGCGAATAAAACCCGCTGTTATCAGAGATACCGTCCTGACAAACATGACTGGGATATTTCCAACACTGCTTAGTGGTGGTGTGTAAATTCCAAGCCACAATCCGTTGCCTCAAGCATTTATGCAGGGTCTCGGTTCCCCAGTGAGTTTTCCTGTGCTCAGCCATGATTATGGCCCATAATAAGGAGGCAGGAACTCTTATTTTGTTCTGAACCCTAATCCACCCTCCTTCTCCCCCATGCTCTCCTAAGTCCTCTATCAAGGTTTGGTCTTATCTCAAATACTTTGCTTTACCCTCAGTTTAAACTTTTACCGTCTGGAACCAAAGTCTGCACCTCCGTGTCCTCTGTTTTGTGAACACTCTCCAAGCCCCTCCATTAGTTTATCCAGGTCCTGCATTTTGCTTCCTTTAATCCGTAATTCACCAGGAGAAAATACAGACACTCTGATTAGCAAAAGACCCTGGGAGATGTGAACAAATTCAGCAGACATGGATGGAGAAAACCAAAAGATTGTAGCTTCCAGTTGTTCTGGTAAATCTTGCCCTGCTGAAGGCTTTGGTGAATTTGGCACCTACAAACATTTTTTTACCTATTTACCTATATTTTTATTTACCTGTTTACCTATACTGAGTTGTAAAGGCTTAAGAAAGTAAACCTCCTCACTTGTGCCAGTGGCTTCCCCTACGGCTATAAACTCACCACTTATTGGAGCTGGAGAAGTATTTCACACCCAATAAGCTGCTCCAGTTACTCCAAATTCCACACTTGGCTGCAGTTCCTTCCTTAGCTCAATCTTCTCCACCCTTAACTGTTATTGCATCTGTTACCAAACCCAGTGCCTCTTTTTCAATGGAAGGAACCCTCCTGGGCCTTTCCAGCTCCCCCCCTTCAGCTCCTCCTGAGATCTCTGGGTCCTACAGCCCTGCTCTCAGCTCCTCCCCTGCTAAGGCTTCCCGTGCCAACACTGGGATATCCAGCTTCACAGGTCTCTGCAGATGAAGGCTGGTCGCTTCCAGCGTCTCGTCTCCTGCCTTGGCACAAACCACATTACCTGCTAAATGGTCATCACGTCCAACCACCATTGATCACAATTTTTAATTACAGCTATCTTGCTCATGGGGCCGCCAGGCTGCCCAGCAGTATCTCAAGTGGAATTTGCCTGGGAACTTCCTTTCCCCTGCTCCCCCATACTCAATTTCATCGATTCCTTATTGTTCCCCAAAGTCCACACCTTATAGCAAGTACATCAGTGTGACCACATGCATATTCCTCTTTAAAGCCCAGTCCACAACGCCAACCGAAACGCCACTTTCCTCTATTCCACTGTAACTCCTGGACACTACTACAGGTCAAGCCTCTGATAACAAATACAGGGTTGAACAAACAGCCAATTAGACTCGATTCCCACATTCACACCACTCACACCTTGCATCCAATAGTCAGCATTCACACCACACAGCAGCCGCTTATGAAGTCTCCCTTGCTGGGTAATGGACTCTGCCTACTTCCCCAGGGCACGGGAACACTGAGTTCCCTGGGCAAGAGCTATAACCAACGTCCCCAGCAACAAGAGCGCTTGTACTGCATGTGGAATTCCACAAGCAATCATTTTATAACAGAAACCCTTAACAATCACAAAGATAACGACAATGAAAAACCAGTTTGGACATTTACTCCTTACGTGATCCTACCAGGCCCCTTCCTGGCAGCTAACTGCAAATGCCCCCGATACATTTCTGTTGTGATGATTTCTCCAAAGTATTTCAAAGCTTGCATTCCCAAGCACATTACAGCCTCACTCCTGCAAGATTTCACCCGTGAGGTTCTTGCAATTCTCATGATACCACCAAAGTGGGACCCTGCTCCCAAGGGCTGTCCTCCCACAAGGATCGCCATGACCGAACCTCCAGCTATGGATCCACCCTCGCTCCTTCACCCTTCAAGATGCGTAGAGTTTAAACACTGCCAAATGAAACTAGGAGCCCGCTTTTGCCCCACAGAAAATGCAACAGAACAGGAAGCACTCTTCCCCAGACCCAAACCCCCGGTTAACCCGAGGGCGGTTCCTTCTGGGTGACCTTAAAATCTGTAGATCTACAGCAGCGATCAGCAGAGCCGGCCCCAGAGCTTAACCAAAGGAAGCAAAGAGAACCAGTAGAAAGCGATGCTTCATTAGCGTAACAAAACGCAGCCCCCATCCCTCCCTCCTTCCCCCGGCTGCAGATGCGCCATGAGAACGAGCTGTGAAACTGCCCGAGGCCCGGCAGCCGGCTCAGGGCGTGCTCGCTGTGGGAATTGCCGCCTGGACCTGAGGCTGTGCCGAAGCGGCCAGAGCCTGGCTGGAAGCCGTCCGGGCAGCACGGCGGTGGCAGGAGGAGCCGCGAGGCCGCAGCAGCTCCGGGCTGAGGGCGCTCGGCATCCTCTGCTCTCCGCGACTCCCAGGAGCCCGGTCGCCCGCACCAGAGGCGGGAGCAGCCTGCTCCGCACCTAAGGTAGGAGCCCTTCGCGGCTCGTGCAGAGGAGCGCACGCTTCCTGCGCCCTGCCAGCAGCAGCGGGAGGGGAGCGGGGAGCGGCAGCGGCACTGCTGTAGCCCCGGCGGGAGCCCGGTCCCAGCTCCGGCTCCTGCCCAGCACAGCGGGTTTGCTGGGCCAGTCGGGCTGCAACGAGGGGAGCAGGGGTTCCCAGGCGTGTTGCAGCCCGGCTTGGGCTCCGAGGGGCGCAGGAAGGGGTTGGAGCTGGGACAGCGAGGAAGGGAGCAGAGGAGCTCAGCGTGCTGTGCTGCCCGGTCGGCTCTCTGTAACACGGCCCAGCTGGGACTGCGTTTCTCCCTCTGGGCCACGGGAGGCACGAGATGACCTCGCTCGGCAGCTCTGCACGCATGGATTCACTGCTGAAAGTTTCCAACTCCCCGATGCCTCCTTTCGATCGTCTGAACGTGAAGCCTCCAAGGGGGGAATTTCCACTCCCCTTTCCCTTCCCCGGCAGCCCGCAGTTTCCCTTCGGGGACCCAGCAGGCAACATCTGCCTCTAGCGGCCCTTTCAGGGTTACCTTTTGTGCGCTTAGCGCTGGGCTGATGGCTCAGCTGGGGACGTGCAAACCCCTGCCAAGGCTTTTGTTCAGGCTGTCCCGGCAGCTGCCCGTGCCTTTAGCGCACAGCTGCGGGCCCTGAGGGGTTGGTGCATTGTTGGTGCAATAGAGGAACTGGGCTCGTTAAATAAGGAGAAGAGAAGGCTCCGGGGAGATTTCACTGTGGCCTTCCAGTACGTGAAAGAAAAGCATAAACTAGTGGGGGAACGGCTGTTTACGAGCGTGTACAGCGATGGGACAAGGGGGAATGGTTTTAAATAGAGACAAGGGAGATTTCGGTTAGATATTCAGAAGAAGTTTTGCAGTCAGGGAGTGGTGACACGCTGCAAGATGTTGCCCAGGGAGTTCATGGATGTCCTGTCCCTGCATGCATTCGAGGCCAGGCTGGATGTAGCTCCAGGCAGCCTGGTGTGGTAGATGGTGACCCTGCACATAGCAGGGGAGTTGAAACTAAATGGTCATTGAGGACCTTTTCAACCCAGGCCATTCTATGATGTTGTGATTACCTGGAGATCTTCGCTGTAACACATCACCTTAGAGAAGCTCACAAATTTGCAAACTAACCCTGGTCTCTTAGGGAAGATCTGTGTCAGCAAGGTGTCTTGATGTCAAACTGAGTGGGATCTCTGTACAGGTGTGACTTTGAGAGCCATCCCTGATTGTGGGGAGATCCTGTCGTGCACCCACTGCTGTGCAGGAGAGCCCAAGGGGTGCCTGGGCTGCTCCCTGTTTAGGGCTAAGATGACTGCCTCCTTGCTATGCATTGTCTTTAGGCACACAGTCCATGAGCCCTCAGCTGTTGAACCGGCTGTCAGTTCTTTGTGCCACCTGGTTAGAGTCAGCTTTGTGATTTGTAATCAGCTTTAGCCAGAGCCTTACCAGTGCTGCTGCTGATTGTGTTCCTGTGCAAGGCTTGCTGTGCCATCCCCCAGGCAGTGCCCTGCAGGTGGGCTGTGGAGGGCTGGGCTGGGACAGGGACTGCTGCGGTCCCTCACAGCTCCCCTGCCATTTCTCTTGTCCCTGCAGGCTGCGGTTCAACTTCTGCCTTCCAGCCGTGATCATCTCAGCTGCAGGAGAGCAGCAGATGGCCACAGCACATGCATCTCAGGTAGGGGCTGGGGGAAGCAGGCAGGAGAGGCCGAGGGGCGAGGGATGTGAATGCAGGGGAGAGGGAGGTGGCCTCAGCCAGCGTGAGTGTGCTGGGGCCAGAGAAGCGGCTGGGACGGGAGTTTGTGTCCTGTGTGAGCTGCTTCCCGGGGCCTTGGCTGTGCCCAGCAAGGAGCCTCTTTGCTTGCAGGAGCCCGTGAGCTTTGTGGAGGTGGCCATGTATTTCAGCAGGGAGGAGTGGGCGCTGCTGGACCCTGCGCAGCGAGCGCTGTACCGGGACGTGATGCTGGAGACGTACCAGTGCGTGGCCTCGCTGGGTGAGGGCTTTGCTGCCTTTCCTCCTCGTTAGGGCACCTTTGGCTGTGCAGAATGAGCCTCTGCAGGTCAGGCCTACAATAAACTGCTATAGAGTTACTTGTTAACTCACAAACCACAATGACAACAACAAAAGGAACACATGAGATTCAGAGTGGCTTACAGATCCCAGCACTATGATAAAACCATAGCTGGCAAGCAGGCATCAGGCAGGAGGGGGATGGCTGTCTCCCTGCAAACAGCCTTTGTGTTGTTGCTCTGCATGGTGCCACCAGCTGCAGCAGCCAGATCGCTCCCAGGTTGCTCCATTAGTGTTTATTGGCTTTCTGTTCCATTCCCGTGTGCATTTTTGAATCCTTTAACACAGAGCAGTTTGGAAAAAAACTGATGGAAACATTGGAATGGGAGTGTGTTTGCACAGTGTCATTCAGGCGCTGATTGTGGTTTCACCATGGAGGGACACCGAGTGGAGTGGTTGGAGAAGCAGCTGTGTCAGAATAATGATAATAAACTCATCTCCCCTGTTTCTCTCGTTGAAGCTCCACTTCCAGCCCCCAAACCCGTGGTGATCTCCCTGCTTGAAGGAGGGGAAGACCCCTGGATCCCAGATGTGCGTAGTTCTGAGACTGTGCCAGGAGACCTCAGCCCTGGTAAGGTGGTGGGAGGAAGGAGGAGATTTGAGCTGGAAGAGCCGTCTCTGTCTGGGTTTTATTTTGTGTACCATCTACTATTTCTGGATTTTCTCTGTTATCCAGCAGGAGGTGGGCTTACAAATGTAAAGGAAGCTGAGCAGGAAAGTGTTGTGGCCAAAAAGCAGTTGAGTGGCATCTCCGTGGAAGAGATCAGAAGGGATGCCCAAGGAGGCCTGGAGCAAGGTCAGGGTGAGCACATCAAGAAGCCACTGGGAAAGCATCTGGGAAAGACATCAAGAAGCCCACTGGACTTCAGCATAGGTCAAAAGGAGCCTGAAGAATCCGGGAGCAAGGATGTGTGCCAGAAAAAGCAGAATCCACGCAATGAGTGTGGGAAAAGTTCTAAAGTAGATTCCAGCGCTGTTAACCACCAGTGGATAAACTCAAGAAAAAGCCTGTACAAGTGCTCTGACTGTGGGAAGAGCTTCAAAAGGAGATCCCACCTAAACCGCCACCAGCGTGTCCACACAAGAGACAGACCTTTTCAGTGCTCAGACTGTGGGAAGTGCTTCAAATGGAGATTTGACCTCACTGTTCACCAGCGTGTCCATACAGGAGAGAGACCCTTTAAGTGCTCTGACTGTGGGAAGAGCTTCGAATGGAGATCCCACCTCGCCTACCACCAGCGTGTCCATACAGAAGACAGACCTTTTCAGTGCTCAGACTGTGGGAAGTGCTTCAGATGGAGATTTGACCTCACTGTTCACCAGCGTGTCCATACAGGAGAGAGACCCTTTAAGTGCTCTGACTGTGGGAAGAGCTTCAAAAGGAATTCCCAGCTCACCTACCACCAACGCATGCACACAGGAGAGAGACCCTACAAATGCTCTGAGTGTACAAGGAGCTTCAGATCGAGTTCCCACCTCACCTACCACCAACGCATGCACACAGGAGAGAGACCCTACAAATGCTCTGAGTGTACAAAGAGCTTCAGAACGAATTCCCACCTCACCTACCACCAACTCAATCACACAGGAGAGAGACCGTTTTGGTGCCATCAGTGTGGGAAGAGCTTCAAAGGCAGTTCTGAATTGAAGCGCCACCAGCGCATCCACACAGGAGAGAAACCCTTTCAGTGTCCTGAGTGTGAGAAGAGCTTCAAAAGCCACGATGAATTGAAGTGCCACCAGTGCATGCACACAGGAGAGAGACCCTTTCAGTGTCCTGAGTGTGAGAAGAGCTTCAAACGCAGAGCTAGTCTCAACACCCACCAGCGCATGCACAGGCTGTAGAAGTATCCCAAGATACAGCGTACCTTCAAAAGCAGTTCCAGCCCCATTACCTACCAACACAGCCATACAAGTTACAGAGCCTCCAGAGCCCTGAAGGTGGGAAGAGCTTCAGCCATGTCCCCAGCCTGGTCACTGCCTGTGGCTTTGTGTGGTGATGAGCCTTACAAATCCTGTGTGTAAAGCAAGAGCTCTGCAGACAAACTAAATCCTCTTTCTCCTTCTTAGCTTGAGAACTATGCATATTGCTGTCCTTCAGCTGCAGTTGAGTGGCCACGCATAGGAGAATGCATATTGAGATGTGTCACAGCCACAGGAAACCCTCTGCCAGGTGGCACGTTTCTGCCAGGGCTGTGTGCAAGGAGTCACCTCTTAGCTCCCCTGTAGAAACTCCTGTGCTGTGGGGCAGCAGGTGAGGACCGTGAGGAAACACCTCAGCTGGGCAGATATTTCACCAGGAAGGAAGAAATTCTGTCTGCAGGTTGTGTTGGAAGAGCTTCATCTGGAGCTCAACACTCTGTGGACGCCAGAGAACCGACCCAAGAGGAGAATCCCTGTGAGAGCCTTGACTGCAGGAAGAGGTCCGACCAGAGCTGGGAGCTCATCGCACACCGGTGGATCCACGAGAGGAACCCTACGGATGTGCAGCCTGCAAGAAGAGCTTTGGGCACAGCTCGAACCTGCTGAGGTACCAGAGTGTCTGCGCTGGGGTGAAGTCCAACGCGTGCCTGCAGCAGTGAGTTGACGTGGCAGGAAGCCTTAGAAATGCCTCGAGTGTGAGAAGGGCTTTGTGCAGAGCGCAGAGCTCCTCGCTCACAGGAGATGGCACTCGTGGAAGAAGTGCTACAAATGTCCCGTGTCCCCATGTTGCCAGGGGACCCACTCAGGGCAGAGACCCTAGAAATGCCTGCACTGCAGGAAGAGCTTCATCCAGAGCTCGATCCTCATTAAACATCACCCAGTCCATGTGATAAAGTGGCCCTGCAAGTGTCTCTGGCAGGAAGCTTCTCTCCGGGCTGGCACCTCGTTTATCATGGGAAAACACCCAGCGGAGAGACCATGAGGATGCTGGTGAGCCCAAGGATGAGGGAGACCCAGATACTTCTCCCCACACAGGATGAGGTTGGAAAGGAGATGGCATCAGTGGCACCCTCTGCAGAAGGGACTTAAGCCAGGAGCTTCAGATGGCCTCTCCTTGCTACCCAAAGCCGTTCTCTCACCATGCCCGCTTTCCTCTTCTGCTCTTCCTGCCAGCAGATTTTTGGTGCCGTTTCCTAAGGAGAAGCGGCTGTGCAGGGATGTTCTGTGTGTCTGTGTGCATGTGCTGCTCTCAGTAATGTGTGAGCACTGATGAACCTGAGAGAAGGGTCAGGAGAGCAGTAATGTGGCTCTTGGAGGTTTTCTGTGAATCTTTTGTAGAGTAAAGGGAAGGGGGTGAATAAAGCAGCTGAGTTGATCTGAAGCTTTTTTCACTGTAGTCTTTTGTTCTTAAAATAAATGTCCGCATGTGCAATGAGGAGAGGGAAAGGTGCAAGCAGAGTTTGGTTTGGGTGCCTCCTCCAGCCCAGTGATTGCTTCTGGGGAAGGCATTTCTTCCACACAACACTATCATCCTTCCTAACCCAGCAGTTGTGTGACACCAAGCCTTGTTTGCCTCCAATAAAACTACAAAAAGCTGAGCTTGGTCTTCCTAAATGCTCCATCCCAAGTTTCAGGAGGTGGAGCGAGCAGAAGGCAGTGCAAACCCTCAGGTGTACAAGCAGCTCATCCCCACAGCACAGAGATTTCAGAGTGCTCTCCAGTGTGAGCTTGCCTTGCAGTTGATCCCTTCAGAGCTTGAAGGTTTTTGCTTTGACCTTGGGGGGGTCCGAGGTCTCGTGCAGCAGAGCCTTCACATCTGCTGTGCTCAGCTAAAGCTGCTGTGCTTGGAATGCAGTTTGCCGGAGGTGGAGGTTGATTTTGGTGAGCTAGTGAATCAGCAGGAACTTGCCCATGTCCTCAGGCGAGATTCTCTGAAGGCTTCCTGACCCCCCCGCAAGCTGCACAGAGATGATGATTGTAGTAATGAGAAGCTCTGCCTCCTCCATCCCAGGCATCAGGGGTCCTGGTCTGGTGCAGGAGAGGTGCAGGAGGGCCGTGGGGGATTCAGGAACTCACAGCTCCAAGGGAAAATGTGTGGTGAGGGAGCGAGCAGCCGGGAGGTGCTGTGTTCACAGCAACGGGGGGCAGCACCCAGCCAAGAGCTGGGATGATTTACTTCCCAATTGCATCCAATAATTGCTGTCCTGTCGCATCGGTCGTGTGTCTCTTCTTTCCTTTTAGGTTCCCCCAGACAGCATTCTCATTCTTTTGTGTTTTCATCTTACATCACCGTATTTTCAGAACCACTGTGCTGATTTGCGTTGGGTAGAAAAAATAAAAAAGGTGTATAGTATGAAGCAGGTTTTCCTCTTTTACTCCTTGAAAAATTCATTTCAACTGCTGATTTCCCCCGTGTTTTATCACGTCATGTTTAGTTGCATTCAGAATTAAAATACTCTGGTTTTTTCCTCTCTAATGTGTAGCGAATCAGGAAACGGGGCAGAAGTCCAGCTCCTCTGAGCAGAGATTTTCTTTTACAGTTTGCATGGAAGGTGAATGGACGCACCGAGTGAGATAAGGCTGCATGGGAGGAACTGACCATGGACTTGCGTGGGATTTGGTGCTCCAGTTGTAGGCATGTATGTATGTATGTATGGCCTTGGGGTTTACCCAAGGATCTTGGGAATCTCGACGTGTCCCAGTTGACTGGAAGCTGGCAAACATCCTGATTCCCAAGCAGAGCAAGGAAGAAGACCTTGGGAATTACAGGCCTGTGGTCTCACTATGGGACCTGGCAAAATTATGGAGGAGATCGTTCAGGGAGTTACTGAGAAACTGCAGAGAGAACACGCTCATTGCTAACAGCCAACACGGGTTCACGAGGGGAAAGTCTGTGCATAAGGAAGTGCATAAACTTAATTTGCTTTGATGACAGATTTGCTCCTCTGGTCCACCAAGGGAAGTGCAACAAAGCTTCAGCAAAGGGTTCTCACAATATCCTTGTTGGGAAATGTTTGGCGTGCAGCTGACTGAGAGCATAATGAGCGAACCCCTGAGCGATGGGACGGCCTCAGAGTCCATAGGAAATGGAGTTACAGCAGGCTGGTGGCCCATCGCTGGTGAGATTCCTGATGACATTATTTTGATGCCAACTCCCTTCCTTGTTTTGATAAATGATCTGGAAGACATTGTTTCCCAAACCACTACAGTAGTTGAACTAAGGAAGTGTGGGCATGGTGAGTGGAGAGCGAGGTGCACTGAGGAACGTCTGACTGAGCTCAGAGGATTGTCTTCTGCCCCAGTCAATATGGATCTTCACAAGCATTACTAAGATTCCCTCTCAGGCTTCCCTACAGCATGCTGAACAGGCCCAGGTCTTTCTGCCATTCCTCATATGGGAGATGCTCCAGGTCTCGATCATCTTTATTGCCCTCCACTGCACTCTCCCCAGCAGTTCCCTGTCTGCACAACGTCCACAGCCTTCTCCTCTGCTCTGCCCTTCTGAGGCCTCGTCTGGAGCACTGCGTCCAGTTCTGGGCTCCCCAGTACAAAACAGACAGGGATCTCTTGGGAAGAGTCCAGCGGAGGGCCACCGAGATGGTGAGGGGCCTGGAGCATCTCTGCTATGAGGAAAGGCTGAGTGAACTGGGTCTGTTCAGCCTTGAGAAAAGAAGGCTGAGAGGGGACCTGATCCAGGTCTGTCAGTATCTAAGCTGTGGGGGACAGAATGGCGAGGCTGGACTGTTTTCAGTGGTGAATGGAGACAGGACAAGGGGAAACGGCCGGAAACTGCCTGCTGTGCTGCATCTGGGAGGGCAAGGGGAAGGAGAGGACCGTGCAGCCCCTTCCCAAAGCCATGCCCGATGCCCTGGCTCATGCCTCTGAACGGCAGCGGAGGGCTCCTGAGCTCTGCCCCTACGTCGGACCCCCCCTGGCTCTTCCTTTGGCCGTCCCAAAACAGAGCTGAATGGCAGAGAGGAGGAGCGGGGCCAGGGATGCTGTCAGGGAGGGTCCGAGGGCGGCGCAGATGGCAGCAGCGGGGGGAGCAGAGCGGCCCTCTGGGCTGTTGTGGGAGCAGGCCTGAGCGCCCCTGCTGAGCGAGCCAAAGGGCTGACGGTGAATCTCCTCTGCCTTCCCCACTGCAGTGAGATTTGCTGGCCGTCCAACCCTCATCAAACGGTTGAGCTCAGACAGCGTTGATGGAGGAGAATTCAGACGGATCAGGAGCTTCCTGCGGAAGGAGAGCTCCAGGTTCAGGTGAGGCTGAGGGCTCCGGGCTGCCATGTGCACGGGGGTGACCCAATGAGAGCCCATTCCCTGGCCCCAAAGGGTCCCTGTTTGTGGCCGCCCAACCGTCCTGAACGCAGCAGCCGCTGCTGGGATGGGGACGCCAGGAGCCCCCCAGCTCACAGGGCTCTCTGGACAAGTCAAGCTGTGGGCTGCAGGTGGGACACTGGGCTGTGGGGTGGTATAGAGAGACAGGGGGGAAGAGGGGCATGTGGGGAGCGGTTTGAGGTAAAAAGGGGAGGCGTGGGGTGGTGTAGGAGTGGTTTCGTTTCTTCCTGAGAGGGAACTGGGGGTCCCTGTGGCCCAAAGGCTGGGTGCTGAGCCGTAACTTCCATGAGCCGTACCCCAAGATGACCACAGGACCCTGTATGTGCGTGACCCCATGGCTGCACGTGACCCACAGCCCTGTGTGAGCCATACCCCCACACGACCCTGTGACTCCCTGCCCCCGCCTGCCCCCATCAGGCTGCGACCAAGCGCCACGTTGTCCAAGAACTCTGGGACCCCTGCCCCCACCCCACCTCCACGTGACCCACGACCCTGTGTCCTCACCCCATGTGGCCATAGAACCAGCGGTGTGTGGGGAAAAGGCATCTGCTGCTTGGGATGGGGTGCTGCAGAGCTGCCCCAAAGAAGCCCTGGGGTGGGCTGCAGCCGTACGTCTCAGTTTGGAGAGCTGGAAATGGCAAAAGGGGCCGGAAGAAGGACATGAGTGCTTCTGTAGGGAAATACCTGTCACAAGCCTTGGGGGGCAGGAAGCTTCTGTTCCTCTAAGCGGACAAGAACAGAACAAACTGACCCCATTGACACTGGGAAAGGGACTGGAGCTTGGCTGCTGCGGTGCTGCGTGGCAACGAGGGATGCTTGAACCAGGAATGGCGCTGGGATGGACTTGCTGTTGGAATGGTTGTTGGGGCCAAAGTTCAGGACCCTGCATTTGGTCCTGTTGAGCCTCAGCCCATTGGTTCAGCCCAGCCATCCAGCCTGTCCAGATCCCTCTGCAGGGCCTCGCTGCCCCCAGGCAGATCCACGCTTCCATCCAACTCGGTGCCATGAAACTCTTTAAGCAGATTTTGCAGCTGCTCCATCCTCAGCGATAACAGCAGCTCAGTGCATTACACCCATCGATCTCTTCTTGTCAATCCTGTATTTCATGCTTTAGTTTTCCCCTCTCCTGGCAGGCAGGTTTCAGACAAACTTCCAGCCAACATTTGGCAGATTATACCTCTACCTTTCCCATCCCGTTGAACCTCCAGCATCTTTCCATCTGATTTCCTACCTCTTTCCCATCTGCATTCCTACCTCTTCCTGCTTATGCCAGTAGTCATAAGCTGAAAGCTCAGGGAACACAGGCTTTGTTTGGACATCACGTTTTTGCAAGCATTTGACGACTTTGCTCATCATCCTGCCATCTCTGCTAATTTGGCATGGCAGGAAATGGCAAATCTATTTTGCTCGGTTCTGTTTAGCAGCAGTTTAAGAAATAGGTGAAAAATGAAACGGACCTGGTGATAGATTTGCAGATGACGAGATTCACACTCACTCGCTGACGGGACATCCCATACCAAACCATGGGAGAGCAGATACTCTCATAGGTGAACGTACACGCAAACACGCAAAGCAAATGTGGACAGGGAAACTCTCAGCACCTACTGCTGTGAAACGAACACGTATCATTAAAACAGATAAGTGAGGAAGGAGGTGGATGGAAGAAGGGCAAGAACTTCCGAGTTCAAGTTCTAGGCCGCTGCTCGCTGTCCCACCGCTGCACACCACCGAGAAGAGCCTGGCTTCATCCATGTTCCTCCCACCTGCCCTCAGGTATTGATAAGTATTAACACTCACTAAGAACCTCTAATTGCAGGGTCTGAGATGATGGAGATCTGCCGGATACTTTTCCGGCCCCCTTGGAGGGCAAAACCTGGTTCTTTCCACCAGTTGCACAAAGCTGAGAACTTGCTGAACTCACAAATTCCAAACCACTCCACACGGGCCGGGATTTGCATATGTAATGATGTACCGGGCTGCCAGGAGATGACTGACCCCAGGATTGGCCCCGGGCAATGGGACACGAGGCAGAAGGCAGGGACAATCTGGGCATCCCCTAACGCTCCTATTCACTGCCATTTGCAATTTGCAAGGGATGCATGGCACCTTGACTCTGATCAGCAAGGAAATATGAAAAACAGAATGCAAACACGGCCAACTTCTACCAGTTCAAACCTGCTTCAAGACTCAGAGCAAAATCTCAGCTAGAAAAAGTATCACCTCAATGTATCCTCGAAAAGAACAGTGTTGTTAGTTAGTTTTTTAAATATTTTTTAATATACAATAACAGCATGCAGTCGCACTGCCAGTCATCTCAGATCGAACCAGGAGGAGCTCATCCACATTCTGCTCACACTTCACTCGAACGTCAAGTGGAGCAGGGGGTCGTCCTGCAGATGGAGTGAGGCAAGAATCGCGACAGGATGTTGCTGCGTTACGGACTCTTTGCATCGACACAATCGTCCGTATCCAGCAGGAGATCACAGAGCTCGGGAGGCATCGCTGTGTCCAGCTCATCATCTGAAACCTCTGTCACCAGGCTGGAAGGGACCAGCCCTCTCGTGCCATCCGTCAGCTCTCCCAGAAACCAGCCGTCCTCATCCACATCTCCAAAGACATAAACGTGCTGCCCGGCGGTCAGAGGAAGCTCGCTTTCTGGGTCCTCATTAGGACCCTCAAAAGGATCGTAGCTGTGGCGAGCCAAGAACCTTCGAACTACTGGTGATACTCGTCCCGGGGAAGGGAGGGTGAAGGGCAAACGCTCTGCCGCTGATCCTCCGCTCTCACTTTCAGGGCCGTCCTCTGACAGGAAGCAGCACTCACCACTGCCCCCATGGACCTCTTTCATGGCTTGGAGCTCACGCTCCAGGTCTTTCAGATGACTGTGAAGATCTCTGGCCTCTGGGATGGCAGAACGGAACGGACTGGAACTATTGCTGGGATTGTTTGCTTGGGCAAGGATCTCGCTCGTTGCCTCTCCCAGCTCCGCTCTCCCTTCGTCTCCACTTGGAACTCCCTCCCAGTCGGTGTCAGGATGAGCTCGCTCTGCTGCTCTCTCTCCCCCCTTGCACACACTGTGAAAATGAGTTTCAGAAAGCGCTACTCACTGACAGGAAATAAGGGCAAACTTGGAAGACCTTGCAGCATAAACCCTGGCAGCGTACTGCCAGCAGCTGATCCGGCTGCCCAGGATCCCGGCACCACAAGTGCTTCATTGCCAAATGCAGCAATGAAGTGTTTGGGGGAGAAAGACAACTCACAGGCATTTCTTCCACGGCCATGACGCAGCAACGCAGGCCAGCACCAGCGCAGACAGCAGCACAGCTGAGAGCAGCAGCACCACTGCCACGTGGCGCTGCCGCACAGATCTGCCAGCAGCAGCCTTTGTGCTTCCCTGCATCCTTTGTTGCTTCCCTGCATTCATCCCTGGAAGAAACAACAACGGCCCACCTTACCTTCACCTCATCACCCTCGGGCGGCTTCGTTCCCCAAAGGACAAAGCTCACAGCCCTCTGGGAACCGGGAGCGGTGAGAGGTGAGCAGCATCACACAGGCTTCTGTGGCACATGTGGAACACCGCTGCAGCACAGCTCTGAGCAATGCCCTGCCGCTGTGCAGGCTGCACACGGACATCAGAGCTCAGCTCCCCGAGTCTCACAGTGAACAGACTGAAGTACACCCACCATGAACTGCTGCTTCCGTTCCCCTCAGCAGCTCTTCTGGATGGTAAGACTCCTCAGAGAATTTTCCTCTTTCCGATTCATCCTTTCCCCTTTCCAGACCTGCACGGAACGCATGAAGTTAAATGCCACGAGCACGAGGTTTTGAAGACCAGCGCTGAGTCAGCGCCATCGGTAAAACAAACCACCACCCCTGGGCATCCACCTGGGCTCCAGCGCAGGAACGAACCAGTGACTGAGCAAAGCCCTCCCTGGGGCACTTCTGCAACCCACGAAAAGTTTCAGTCATGCACAGCAGCATCGCTGAACAGCGCAGCGTACGGGGGAAGCAGAGCCATGAAGTGGCACCGAAGCGGGCAGTGGGAGCTCTCCAAGGAATTACAGAGCCGTGACTTACCCGTGCCATCCGCCCGGCTTTCGGTCTCGGAGCTCAGAGGGGAAGCTGGATCACCTCCTCCACTCACATCTGCAAACAAACGCAGCACAGAGCAGCTCTAATTAAACATCCTCCCAATCGGAACGACGCGGGACGCAATTAAAGCAGGGGATTCCTTTGTGACACTGCTCTCTCCCTTCCACACAGGAGCACCTCGGGAGCAGTTCCCAGGTACGTCAGGGGCACCACGATTGTACACAACTTGCACCGCGTGGGGCTGCCCAGAGGAACGCCCTCCTGGAGCTCAGCCCTCAGCTCGACTGCGTGGTGCCGCTGGCTCTGCACAAGGCACCGGGAGCAGCTCAGGGCTGGAGCGGCCAGCAACGACGGCTTTGCAAGGCAGGCACTGCACTCTGCACACAGCCTGACCCATATCTTCCCTTCTCTTCCACAGAGGAAGCAGGAAAGAAAATTAAAACCTGAATGAAAACTAAAACCTCTCAGGGACTCGGCTGTGGGATCGCCCCGCGTCTCTGGGACTGGATTGAAGCTGGGCTTTGGTCAGCCGCTGCCTGGAGACACGGCTGGAATCCAGGACAGCTGAGAGACGTTCCACGGCATGTGCCCACCTCTCTTCCTTACTGACCTGCAGTGATGGAAGGGGCTCAATTAACGGCATGGGGCAAAAGTTCCAAAGCTGCAGCGAGGCCCGGTGACCTGACGGCTGGGATTCCACAGCTTTACAAATACTTCCTCCAGGCCACGGGAAACAATTCTCAGAGACCTCCCAGAACAGCATTCAGCTCCTTCCAATTGTCTCACTGCGAGACCTCTGAGGTACAGAGGCAACGCCAACACGACGCCGAGAGCACAGAGCACCCAGGAAACAACAACCCCCCACGCTTCCCGTGGAGAAGAACCCACTGGCCATTGAAAAGCAGAACCCTTGCTGAACTATCAGCCACACATGAAGAAATATCAAGGGAACGAAGCCTGGTGACTTACCTCCAGCATTCCCCTCAGGCTCATGGACAGGATCCCGTTCTGCTGATTCGCCAGCAGGGCCTGCAGGCACAAGTGTGGTCACACAGGTGAGGAGAGCTTCCAGTGCACGTGGGGGCCTCCTTTGTAACACTGGCAGACCTGTGAGGTCTGGCGGTGGGTCAGGGAATGGCACGGCCCAAATACGAAGCTCTGGGCTCTCTCAGCTGAAGAGGGGCAGCGGTGACCTTCCCACCCAAATGTGGCAGCTCTCCCAGCAAAGAAACACTCAAGGTTCATCTGTGCAAGCCCTTCAAGGCACAGACTTGGAAGACCTTGAGAGGATCCTAAGTAAAATCGCACCTGAGTAAACTATGAGGGCATGAATGTTTCTGCCTTCAAGGAAACAGACGCAACTTACCTCTGGGTTGTCCCTCGGGCACAGGCATGAAATGTGGATCCAGGCGATCGTCCAGATAGAGAGCAGCGAGCTCATCATCTAGAATCAAGAACAGATGAGAGAAGGTCGCACTGCACGGCGTGATCTCCTTCCCCCACAGTAACTGGATGTGGGTGGGTTGTGGCACGGGCTGGCAGAAGGACTCGGGTCCCGATTTCCAAAGCTGCAGAGCGGCCAGGATGAGCTGCAGGCTGGCACCTGGCAGGGCACACAAGGCTCCCTCCAGGCCACGGGCCGCATCCCTCACGGACCGCACGGAAGAAGATGCAGCCCCTCGGGGCTTTCTTACTGGGAGGGCTCTGATGCACACAAAGGAAGGCTGCCCTGAAGCCCTGGAGGAAAGCACATCTGTCTCCTCCTCTGGGCTGTGGGCCGGGGCTGTGTTGGAAACTGGGAGTCATCTATGGGGAGTACCACAAGGCCGGGGCAGAAAACGCTCACGCGTCTCCCAGCACGCATCTTCTGAGCTCTCCCCAAGACGCCTCCCTCCCAGGATGAAGGCTGTGCTGCAGCCAGCAAGGAGCAGAGCCACGGCCCAGCATGCTGGAGCCAGGCCTGGGGAGCAGCGCTGCCACGGGCTCCTGCCCGGCTCCTGCGGTGCTGCTCATCACCCCCTGCCCAACACCCCCCACAGCCCCCCGGAAGGCAGCCCCACGGAAGAGCGGCACAGGGCCGTGGGGACGCAGCCTGACTTCTCGCCCCCAGCGCTGCTCAGTTCTGCTCCCGTCTCTGCCCACCCACCTGCTCCCGGTGCTCGCCACGGAGCAGCGCAGGTCTCCCAGAAACACACGGCCATCAGGAGGAAGAGGAAGACAAGGCGGGCAGGGGCCATGGCCCCCCACACTCGCACCGCGCTTCCACCACCGCCGCTACAGCCACAGTGAGTCGCACAGAGCGATGCCTGCGGCACGGCGTCACAGCCAGGCATTGTGAGCTCAGCACAGCACCGCAGAGCACGGGGCATCGCGACCTCACGGCTCTGTGATGCCAGGCGGAGGCTCCCCGCGGGCTGCTCCGACTGTGATGCACTGCACCAGGGCGGGGGATTGCATCACAGGAACGCAGAACAGCAGAATGGGTTGGGTTGGAAGGGACCGTACAGAACCTAGAAGCTCAACCCCGATGCCCTGGGCAGGGATGCCACCCACTGGGTCATGCTGCCCAGCCTGGCCTTGAACAGCTCCAGGGATGGAGCATCCACAGCTTCACTTGGCAAACTTTTACAGTAACACCACGAGGGCGTTATTTGCAGTTCGGTGCCCCCGTGACACCGCAGGCCATTCAGAAAGAGATGCAACATGGAAATGGGGTCTGGATCAAGGATGCTATAGCACAAGTTATCCACACGCGTGCAACGTGCTGCAATTAAGCACGCCAAGCGGGTAAAGCCTCTCCAGTATGGAGGACGATGGCTGAAATATAAACACAGGGAGGCTGACCTTCCCACAAACCCGCCAAGTCAAGCGCCGTGTGCTTTCCTTTTTGTTGGTACATCTGCAGTTTCATCCGTTTTCCTCCAGTTTTCCAGGACCTTGGCTAAGGACATCCCCTTCCTACACCAGATCTATTTCCCATTTTTAGCGTGCCTCCAAGCCTGAATTGAGGAGTGGAAACTGAAGACTTGCTGGTTAGCACCTCCCATCCCCAAAGTCCCAGTGAACTCACCCACTGCTGGCAGCCAGACGCTTTGGGGCGGGGGGTCTGATGGCCAGCACCTGTAGGGTCCCACCCTGGGAGAAAGGAGAAAGAAAGAAAGGAGAGGAGAGGAAGAGAGAAGGTCAGAACAAACTGAGTTACTGAGAAAAGAAACAAAAGGAAGATGAATAATTCTTAAGTTCTACTCAAGTAAAATTCTCCTTAAGACAGATTTCTTTTTGCAGCATTCGTATCCTAGATAATTTAGCAATATTCAGGAGCATTTTCAGTACGTTTTTGTAAGGTCTGCTTCATCCCAGCTGCTCTAAAATACCCAACAGGTGTCAAGGGGGGGATCAGTCCTTAAAGGCACTCAGAAAATCCCTCTGTTTGTGTCTAACATCGACAAGTTTACCTTCATGAAGGTGTAGAGAGACTTCCTATGGTCAGGAGTTCTCTTCTGATATCCAGCAGATCCATCTCGGAGCAGGACACCATCGCTCTGATCACAGTGCTGTCGGCTGCTCCCAGGCCCCGGAAAGCAAAGCAGCCACGTGCAGCCAACACAGAACTGCTGGAGAATCACCCACAGATACAAAGGTCTCAGGGCCCAGTCCTGTGCAGGAGCTGCTCTTCATTACAGCATTCTTGCATTCATGGAGCAATCCATGAGCAGCAGCTTGCTCCTGAGTATGGCTGTTACCCTGATGTGCAGAAAAGCCTGATCTGTCCTGGAACTGCCAGTTTCCGGACTGGCTGCAGCTCCCATCTCATGACTGCCAAGGTGCTGCTGGCTGACTCGAGCACGGAAATGCAAGAAAGAAGCAAACAGTCTTACTCCACAATCTGTTTACCTTTGTGGATTTACACAGCCTTCCAGCAAAGCACGCAGGCTCGTTTCGCATGCGCCTGACTGTAAGGAGAGACAAGAACAAGAGGATTAAGGCCAGTAGAAGCAGGAGGTTTTCCACACCGCTGCAGCACTTTCTTGGTGCAGCTGTTTCTTCTGTCAAGATGCAACTCCAGGTGAACAAACAGCAGCTGCAGTGCAGGCATGCAGTCAGTGATGTGCTGTGAGCTGATGTCTCTGTGCCTGGCAGCACAGCAGCTCAGCAGGATTTGCACAAAGGCCTTCATGTCTCCTGACAGCAAACCTCTGCTGCCAAAGCTCCCTTTGGCCAAGCACACCGTGACATAAAGCACAAAGCTTTCTCACCTGACTGTGAAGCACAGAATCATAGAGTGGTTTGGGTTGGAGGGGACCCCTAAGATCATCGAGTTCCAACCCCCCTGCAGTAGGCAGGGACTCCTCCCTCTACACCAGGGCGCTCCAAGTCCCACCCAGCCTGGCTTTGTGCCCACAAACAAAGACAAACCACGACTGCCTCCTGAAACCACGTAACAGCCGCTCAAGGGCAGACACAGCACCTCTCATTGTTTCATTGCTTTGTAGAGAAGTTTAAAAGCAGGGCGCTCACCCACAGCCAGCAAAGCACCTTCCAGGTCTCCTGACATCTCAGATTTAACGCTGTCTGTTATGTCCTTGTCAGCAGTGCCTCTGTACCATCAAAAACTAAGGGGAAGAATCCATGGCAGAAAGTCAGAGAGATTCAAAGGACCACTTTGCAACAACGAGCTCCTCATGTACTGCATGAGCATTCTATCATTTCTGCAGCACTGTCAGCTACATCAGGATCCTCCCACAGAAATAATTCCTTTTCATTGCTAACAGTCTTGCTAATTGGCCTAGCACAGCTATTACCATTTTCAAGACCTGCTGCTTTGTGCTGCCAATCAAATTTTTAGCTCCTCTCCCCTCTACCCCAATGGCGGTCACAAGAACACACACACAGCATCTGTTATGAGCAGGGCCACCACCTGGGTGCTGCCCACAACATTTGCCAGCCATAACCTGCTAAGTGCAGAACTGGGCCCAGAGCTCTCAGCATCACTGCAGCGCTCCAGCCATCATCACCAGTGCTGCAGCCTCCAATTAAGAAGCGCAGACAGCAAGAAACTGGCAAGAGAGCCACACGTCCCCCGACAGACAGAATGCTCCTCCCCATTTCAGTTACACCAGTTCAGTTCCTGGTGAAATTCCAGTCTAGCTTCTCTCTGCACAAACAGCAACACCCAGGTTGGCCAGTTTGTCACACCTAAAAGCTCCCCAGACTCTTTCCTCTTCACATCTGCCTGCACACACACACACTGATGTCAGGCAGCAGGACAAGGCCTGGCCTTTTGCTCTGCTTACGAAGCTTGCACTTCTCATCAAAGCGACGAACCTCTTCATTGCTGGGAGAAGCCACAGTTTCCATCAGCGACCTTCATCTGTTCCTGCTCCCTAGGGAATCGCCAAGGCAAGGTTTCAGATACCAGCAACTGCTCGTGACGTGCAACCAGGTTTCTTTAGGAGTTTAATCCATAAGAAGACGTACACAGCAAAGCAGTAACTCCTTGGCCAGAACTTAAGCCATATGAAAGGAAGACTTCCAAGCCTTCACCGCCCTCCTTAGTTCTGCATGCCATACATGGTGCTGGCAGTCATCGTCCCAATGATCCCCTCTCAGAATTCCCACTCAGCTCCGACTTGAAGTCATCAATCAAATCCTGGACGGCCAGGAGAGGAGAAAGCAGTTGGCAGAGGCACGGCCTTGGAGGACAGAAGGAACTGAGCTGCTCACCGCTTCTCTTCAGGCTCCAACCCTCCTCGCATCGACAGCTGCTCTGAACTGAACAGGAACAAAACAACCTTGGTCAGGTAAAGTCTCTGCCGACCTTTCTCTGGTGGAGGCTGGGTCGTCTTTCGCTTTTCACCAAGTGACACAACCACGTTCACATCTCTGCAGAGCACCTACCCTGCCAGGAGTGCTCTTGTAGGTGATCAGAACGTGCTGACGTTGGCGAACATTGAGTTTGGTCAAGATCGCGATGACGGCATCTTCATCCGTGCCTGCAAGAAACAAATGGAAGCTGGTCAGGCTGCCTGCACAAGAATCAGAAGTGCCCTCTGCTCTTGTGCCACCTCCAGGCCCCTACACAGCCGGCTCTCAACAGCCCCAGGACTCCATCTGTGCACACAAAGCTGCCAGGACCACACCACCAGAGCAGCTGCATTTTGGGACATGAAGGGCACTTCTGCTTCCACTGCCCAATGGTTTTTAGGGCAGTTGTGCAGCAGAGAAATGCAAGCAGCTACGCTTCCCTCTAACAAACCACCATTTGTGGTGCAGCCATTCCCAGTGCTGGGGAAAAAATAAAAGCTGGCCCGTGGAGGGAAGGAGATCAACTTACTTTGGGGATGAGTGGTTGGATGACTGTGAAGAGGAAAGGGACCTGGGGGTGTTGGTTGGTGCTCGGCTGAACATGAGCCGACAGTGTGCCCAGGTGGCCAAGAGGGCCAATGGCATCCTGGCCTTCATTAGAAATGGTGTGGCCAGCAGGAGCAGAGAGGTGATCATCCCCCTCTACTCAGCACTGGTGAGGCTGCACCTCGAGTGCTGTGTTCAGTTTTGGGCCCCTCACTACAGGAAAGACATTGAGGCCCTGGAACGTGTTCAAAGGAGGGCGACAAAGCTGGTGAGGGGTCTGGAGCACAAGGCTGATGAGGAGCGGCTGAGGGAGCTGGGATTGTTCAGTGTGGAGAAGAGGAGCTCAGGGGAGACCTCATTGCACTGTACAACTGCATGAAGGGAGGTTGTGGTGAAAAAGGGTCTGGCCTCTTCTCCTAGGCAAATAGTAGGAGCCGAGGAAACAGCCAGAAGTTGTACCAGAGGAGGTTTAGGTTGGATATTAGGAGAAACTTCTTCTCTCAAACGGTGGTCAGGCACTGCAATGGCTGCCCAGGGAGGTGGTGGAGTCGCCGTCCCTGGTAGTGTACAAGAGGCGCCTGGATGAGGAGCTACGAGAGATGCTTTAGAAGCTTGTGGTACTGATAGGAATGGGAGGGTGGTTGGACTGGATGATCTTGCAGGTCGTTTCCAACCTTGTGATTCTGTGATTCTGTGATTACCAAAGCCCTTCATGGCCCTCCTGAGTGCCTGCGCTTCTTGCTCAGAGCTGAAACTTGAGACCCCTTGATTGTTGCCTGAGGCCACAAGGAAAGGATTCAGCAAAGGCAGATTGGCAACATAGAGTTGAAATGAAACAAACAAACATAATAGATGAACACGGAGATAGTAACACTCCACCCACACAAGTGATGTTGTATCAGGCCTCTGCCTGCAGCCTATTCCAGTGGGACTTCCCAGGCACATCAGAAAGAAGCCACAGGGGCACAACTACATGGAGAACATTTCTCCACACTGCCAAACCCAAAGCAGGGCCACCTGTCTGTGCTGCGGCCGGACTGACTGCAGCTGCCTCATGGCGCCTTTGTGCTGCTCCAGTCCCTGCCCTCAGTCAGCGCCATCCCCTCCATCTCTGGTACAGCAGGAGACACGCACACCTCCACACAGCTGCAGACACGTGGAGATGTTTCCTGGGACCACCTGAGGAGCCCACGGCCGCACACTGCCCTCTCCATCCCCATCAGCCCAGTCCCCAGGCCTGCCCTGTGCTGGTGCTCTGCAATGAACAGCAGTCCAACACACAGCGCCCCTGCAGAATCACAGCATCACTCAGGTTGGAAAAGACCTTCAAGATCATCCAGTCCAACCACGACCTGAACACACCCTAACTCTGACCGCCCTCACAGAAACACAGCATGGACAGGCTCTGCAAGGGACCCAAGGATCACGAATCTCCAGCCCCCTGCCACACGCAGGGCCACCAACCTCCACATGTCATACCAGACCAGGCTGCCCAGGGCCCCATCCAGCCTGGCCTTGAACAACTCCAGGATGGACGGGGCATCCACAGCCTCTCTGGGCAGCTGTTCCAGCACCTCACCACTCTCTCCGTAAAGAACTTCCCCCTGACATCCAACCTCAATCTTCCCTCCCTCAATTTCAGACCATTTCCCCTTGTCCTGCTGTTATCACCCCTTTCCAAGAGCTGACTCCCCTCCTGTTTGTAGGCTCCCTTTAGGTACTGCAGGCTGCAATGAGGTCACCCCGCAGCCTTCTTTTCTCCATGCTGAACAAGCCCAGCTCCCTCAGCCTGTCCTCACAGGGGAGGTGCTGCAGTCCCCCGATCATCTTTGTGTCTCTCCTCTGGACTCTCTCCAACAGCTCCCTGTCTTTCTTGTACTGGGGGCTCCAGACCTGGATGTGCAGACGCAGTGCTGCAGATGGGGCCCCACAAGAGCAGAGCAGAGGGGGACGATCACCTCCCTGTCTCTGCTGGCCACCCCTCTTCCGATGCAGCCCACGATCCCACTTGCTTTCCCAGCTGCAGCAGCACACTGCTGGCTCATGTGCAGCTTTTCATCCATCAAGACCCCCAGGTCCGGCTCTGCAGGGCTGCTCTCAGGGACCGCTCCTTCCAGGCTGCTCCCTCCTCTCAATCACGGCCCTGAGCATCGCATCCAGACGGTTTTTAAACGCACCCAGGGACGGCGACTCAACCCCCTCCCCGGGCAGCCCATGCCAGCGCTTAACAACCCTTTCTGTACGGAAGACCGTCCTGATATCCAAGCTAAACTTACCCCGCGTCTGTGCGTCCCGTGGAACCCCACAGATGCGACAGTGGGCTCTGGCTTCCGGGGTGCTTCTAAAGGAAACCAGCGCGCGGCGTCAGGAGCGCAGGAGGAGGAAGCAGCCGATCCTGCCGCAGATGCTGCCATCGCGCGTCCCCGCCCGGGACTCGCACACCTTCCTCTCCCCGGCCCCGCTCGGCTCCTCGCGGGCTGCAGACACCGCGGAGGCACTCGCACTGCACGGCCGTCATCTTCTTCCCGTGCCGCCGGACCGCTCTCTGCAGGGCTGCGCTGAGTTCCTGCTGCCGCCGCCAGAACCGCAGCTCGTGTGCTGACGGGCGGCGGAGCGGGCGCGCGGCGACAGGCATCGGCGCGGGCAGCCGGACGGGGACCGTCCGGGACGCGCGCGGCGATGACGCAACGACGGCGCGACCGCGGAACGAAAGGACCCCGTTCCGCGGCACGACCAATGGCGGCGCGGCGGAGGCGGGGCCGAGCGCGGGCTCTCCGGCAATGGCGGCCGCGGCCATGGGGCCACCGCGTCCCCGCCGCCGCCCTGCGTCCCCGCCGCCGCCCCGCGTCTCCGCCGCCTCCCGCGCCGTGCCTCGGGGACGCCGGGCGCTCAGGGGAAGGCGGCGCGGGGCTCCGTCCGTCCCCGGTCGGCACCGAGCCGTCCTCCGCAGTCGCCGTTCGAACGGGAGCCGGCTGGGAACGCAGTCGTGTCTTTGTTTGCCGCTCTGTGCGTTCGTGGATTAAACGTTTCCCGTTCGTTTCTCGGCGCTTCTGCCCGCGGTCGTTTCTGCAGCTCCGGTAAGCCACCCCATCCCCGTGCCCTCCGCCGGGTAAGGACGGGGCGGCGCAAACGGCCGTGTCGTAGCACTGCGAGCGCCGGCCCCGTTCCTCCCCCGCATCCCCTCCCCTCCTCGGCACCGCGTGGGAAATGGTTGGGGTGGGATTCCGGGAGAGCTGGGGCGGCTCAGCCTGCAGAAGAGGAGAAATGTTCTCCCTGCACAGCCCAGCACCATCCCAGCACACCCCAGCATGTCCCACACAATTCCATGCCGTCCCAGCACATCCAAGCCACATACCAGCACCATCCCAGGACATACCAGCGCAAGCCCACCACATCCCAGCATATCCCAGCACATCCCAGCACATCCCAGCACCATTCCAGCACTATTCAAGCACATCCCAGAACATCCCACATCATCCCAGCACATCCCAGCCACTGCCCAGCCCAAGCCCTGCACTCCCCAGCACAATCCCAGCACATCGCAACACATCCCAGAACATCCCAGCCCATCGCAGAACCATCCCAGCACTTTCCCACAACATCCCATCACAATCCCATCACAACCCCACACCATCCCAGCACATCCCAGCACATTCCAGCACCATCCCAGCCCCAGCCCAGCACATTCCAGCAGCATCCCAGCACCATCCCAGTATGGCCCAGTATATCCCAGCACATTCCAGCCCCAACCCAGAACTTCCCAGTACATCCCAGCACATCCCAGTACATCTGAGCAACACCCCAGCAAAATCACATCACAATCCCACACCATCCCAGCACCATCACAGAACCATCCAAGCACCATCCCAGCACATGCCAGCAACATCCCAGCATCATCCCAGCATCATCCCACACCATCCCATCAAGTTCCCACACCATCCCAGCACAACCCAGCACATCCCAGCATCATCCCACACCATCCCTGCACAACTAGCACCATTCAAGCACATCCCAGCACCATTCAAGCACATCCCAGCACATCCCAGCACATCCCAGAACCATCCCAGCACCTGTATCCCATCCATGTATCTATCTAGAAACTCCGCTTCCCCAGTCTTTCAGTGAACAGACTGAAAGACACCCACCCTGTGCTGCCTTCTCCTTCACCATTCTCTTCAGGACATGGCAGAGCCTCTGCGGATATTCTCCAATTCTCCACGCCTCTTTCTGTCTCTCAGGACCTGAACACAAAGCACGAAAATACATTTCAGACAAACAAAGGATTGAACCGAATGCTCTTTTGGGTGAAGTCAATAAGGACAACAGCCACCCCTGGGACGCCTGTGGGGCTCCAGCACGGCAGGCAGCCAAGGATTTTTGCCCGGCCTTCCCTGCAGGCACTTCTGCACCCAAAGGCTGAGGAGAACTTTCCAGCACACGCTGCCATCTACGCAGCTGCGTAGCAGAGTTATGCAAGTTGCAGAGCTGCCAGGTGGGCAGCTGGCTGGCGCTCAGCATCCCAGCACCATCTAAGCACCATTCAAGCACATCCCACACAGTCCTAGCACATCCCAGCACCATCCCACACCACCCCAGCATGTCCAAGGATGATCCCAGCACATCTCAGCACATCTCATCCCAGCTGCTGCATCCCACAACATCCCAGCACATCCCAGTACAACCCAGCAGCATCCCACAACATCCCAGCCGGTCCCAGCCCCATCCCAGCACAACCCAGCAAGTCCCACACAATTCCACACCAGCCCAGCACCTACCCAGCACCTTCCCAGCACCAGCCCATAATATCTCTGCTCCATACCAGCACCATCCCAGGACATCCCAACACCAGACAACCACATCCCAGCATATCCCAGAACCATCCCACACCTTCCCAGCACCATCCCAGAACATCCCAGCAGATGCCAGCATGTCCCAGCACATCCCAGCACATCACAGCAAATCCCAGCATCATCCCAGACCATCCCTGCACAGCCCAGCATCATCCCAGCACAGCCCAGGACATTCGAGCCCCATCCCAGTACATCCCACCATATCCCAGCACGTCCCAGCACCATCCCAGCATGGCCCAGCACATCCCAACCACACCCCAGCTCATCGCAGCACATCTGAGCACCTTCCCAGCACAACCCTGACATCCCATACTATTCCACACAATTCCAGCACCATCCCAGCCCCATTCCAGCACCTCCCAGCCCCATCACACATCCTCCACACCATCACAGCACAAACTAGCACCATCCCAGCTGCATCCCACACCATCCCAGCACACACCAGCACCATCCCACAGCATCCCAGCAAGTCCATGTACCGTCCCACATCATCCCAGCATGTCCAAGGATGATCCCAGCACATCTCATCCCAGCCGCTGTGTCCCACATCTTCCCAGCACATCCCAGTACAACCCAGCACAATCCCAGCTGCATCCCACACTATCTCAGCACATCCCAGCAGCATCCCACACCATCTCAGCCGGTCCCAGCCCCATCCCGGCACAACCCAGCACGTCCCACACAGTTCCACACTATCCCAGCACCTGCCCATCACCTTCCCAGCACATTCACAGCACCAGCCCACAACATCCCAGCTGCATACCAGCACCAGCCCACAACATCCCAGCACCAGCCAACCACATCCCAGCATATCCCAGAACCATTCCACAACTTCCAAGCACCATCCCAGAACATCCCAGCACATCAAAGCACATCCCAGCATCATCCCACACCATCCCTGCACAACCCAGCACCATCCCAAAACATCCCAGCACAACCCAGCACATCCCAGCACTTCATAGCCCCATCCCAGCACATGTCAGCACCATCCCAGCACAACCCAGCACATCCCAGCCCCTTACCAACACCATGCATGGACATCCCAGCACCATTCCAGGACATCCCAGCATATCCCAGAACCATTCCACACCTTGCCAGCACCATCCCAGAACATCCAAGCACATCCATGCACCATCCCACCACCATCTCAGCACCATCCCATAACACTCCAGCATGTCCAAGGATGATCCCACACCATCCCAGCACGTCCCAGTACAACCCAGCTCCATCCCAGCTGCATCCCACACGATCCCAGCACATCCCAGCCGGTCCCAGACCCATCCAGGCACAACCCAGCACGTCCCATACAATTCCACACCATCCCAGCACCGTCCCAGCACATCCCAGCACCATCCCACACACCCCAGCAAGTCCAAGGATGATCCCAGCACATCCCAGCACATCTCATCCCAGCCGCTGCATCCCAGAACATCCCACCATTCCGCAGCACATCCCAGCATCATTCCTTCAGATTCCCAAACCGTCCCATCCCCAGCCCAGCGCATCCTAGCACATCCAAGCCCCATCCCAGCACATCCCAGCACATCCCAGCACCATCCCAGCACATCCCAGCACCATACCAACACATCCCAGTATGTCCCAGTATATCCCAGCACATTCCAGCCCCAACCCAGAACTTCCCAGAACATCCCAGCACATCCCAGTATATCTGAGCAACACCCCAGCAAAATCACATCACAATCCCACACCATCCCAGCAACATCCCAACACATTACCACACCATCCCAGCACACACCAGCAACAGCCCAGCACCATCCCAGCATCATCCTACACCATCCCTGCACAACCAGCACCATCCCAGCACGTTCCAGCACCATTCAAGCACATCCCAGCATAGCCCAGGTCCATCCCAGGTCCATCCCAGAACATCCCAGCACATTCCAGCCCCATCCAAGCACATCCCAGCCCCATACCAGCACCATACAAGGACATCCCAGTTCATCCCACACCATCCCAGCACATCCCAGCATCATCCCAAACCATCCCTGCAAAAACCAGCACAACCCAGCACATTCCAGCACCATTCAAGCACATCCCAGCACATCCAAGCACCATCCCAGCACATCCCAGCACATCCCAGAACCATCCCAGCACCTGTATCCCATCCATGTATCTATCTAGAAACTCCGCTTCCCCAGTCTTTCAGTGAACAGACTGAAAGACACCCACCCTGTGCTGCCTTCTCCTTCACCATTCTCTTCAGGACATGGCAGAGCCTCTGCGGATATTCTCCAATTCTCCACGCCTCTTTCTGTCTCTCAGGACCTGAACACAAAGCACGAAAATACATTTCAGACAAACAAAGGATTGAACCGAATGCTCTTTTGGGTGAAGTCAATAAGGACAACAGCCACCCCTGGGACGCCTGTGGGGCTCCAGCACGGCAGGCAGCCAAGGATTTTTGCCCGGCCTTCCCTGCAGGCACTTCTGCACCCAAAGGCTGAGGAGAACTTTCCAGCACACGCTGCCATCTACGCAGCTGCGTAGCAGAGTTATGCAAGTTGCAGAGCTGCCAGGTGGGCAGCTGGCTGGCGCTCAGCATCCCAGCACCATCTAAGCACCATTCAAGCACATCCCACACAGTCCTAGCACATCCCAGCACCATCCCACAACACCCCAGCAAGTCCAAGGATGATCCCACACCATCCCAGCACATCTCATCCCAGCCACTGCATCCCACAACATCCCACCACTTCGCAGCACATCCCAGCACCATCCCAGGACATCCCAGCACCAGCCCAGCACCATCCCACACCACCCCAGCATGTCCAAGGATGATCCCAGCACATCTCAGCACATCTCATCCCAGCCGCTGCATCCCACAACATCCCAGCACATCCCAGTACAACCCAGCAGCATCCCACAACATCCCAGCCGGTCCCAGCCCCATCCCAGCACAACCCAGCAAGTCCCACACAATTCCACACCAGCCCAGCACCTACCCAGCACCTTCCCAGCACCAGCCCATAATATCTCTGCTCCATACCAGCACCATCCCAGGACATCCCAACACCAGACAACCACATCCCAGCATATCCCAGAACCATCCCACACCTTCCCAGCACCATCCCAGAACATCCCAGCAGATGCCAGCATGTCCCAGCACATCCCAGCACATCACAGCAGATCCCAGCCCCATCGCAGAACCATCCCACACTTTCCCAGAACATCCCATCACAATCCCATCACAGCCCCACACCATCCCAGCACATCCCAGCCCCACACCATCCCAGCATCATCCCAGCATAATATGGAATTGTGTGGGACGTGCTGGGATGTGCTGCTAAGTGGTGGGATGTTGTGGGATGCAGCGGCTGGGATGAGATGTGCTGGGATGTGCTGGGATCATCCTTGGATCCAACGCCAGTTGTCCTGGGGAGAAGCCATCCCAGCAAGCAGCTCTTTGAGTAAGGGACCACAGGGCACAGTGGTTGCCAGGGTGAAAGATATTCTGGGTCCCCAAAACCCCTCCGATTCCTTTTCAGTTAACAGCATCTGTTCTCCCCGTTAGTGGCATTTTCCGTTCATACTCTGTCTCTGATTTCCTACGAGTGTAACCAAAATCATTCTGGAATTTGGCCAGCTCAGTAGCAGAACAGGGGACCTCCTGGATACCAGCATCAGTGCCCACCTTCACTCTCTTCACAGGCACGCCTTGTTTCTACACCTTCTTGCTTCTGACGCCAAATTGGCTGGAAGCGTGGATCTGCCTGGGGGTAGCGAGGCCCTACAGAGGGATCTGGACAGGCTGGAGAGCTGGGCTGAAGCCAATAGGATGAGTTTCAACAAGGCCAAATGCCGGGTCCTGCACTTCGGCTACAACAACCCCAGGCGACGCTACAGGCTTGGGGCGGTGTGGCTGGAGGACTGCGTAGAGGAAACGGACCTGGGGGTATTGATTGATGCTCGGCTGAACATGAGCCGACAGTGTGCCCAGGTGGCCAAGAAGGCCAATGGCATCCTGGCTTGCATCAAAAACAGCGTTGCAAGCAGGAGCAGAGAGGTGATTGTTCCCCTATATTCAGCACTAGTGAGGCCGCACCTCGAGTACTGTGTCCAGTTTTGGGCCCCTCACTGCAAGGAAGATATTGAGGCCCTGGAATGTGTTCAGAGGAGGGCAACAAAGCTGGTGAGGGGTCTGGAACACAGGCCATATGAGGAGAGGCTGAAGGAGCTGGGAATGTTCAGCCTGGAGAAGAGGAGGCTCAGGGGAGACCTCATTGCTCTCTATAACTTCCTGAAGGGAGGTTGTAGTGAGCTGGGGGTCGGCCTCTTCTCTCGTGTCATTAGTGATAGGACCAGAGGGAATGGCTTCAAGCTACGGCAGGGGAGATTCAGGCTGGACATTAGGAAGTATTACTTTTCAGAAAGGGTGGTCAGGCACTGGAATGGACTGCCCAGGGAGGTGGTGGAGTCACCGAGCCTGGGGGTGTCCAAGGAAAGACTGGATGTTGTGCTGAGGGACATGGTTTAGTGGGAGCTATTGGGAATAGGTGAACGGTTGGACTGGATGATCTCTTAGGTCTTTTCCAACCTTGGTGATTCTATGATTCTATGATTCTATGATTCTATCGCCCAGTTTCTAACTGGGGGATGATCACCTCCCTCTCCTGCTGGCCGCCCCTTTTTTAATGCAGCCCAGAGCACAGCTGGCCTTCCAGGCTGCAATCACGCTGCTGGCTCATGTCCAGCTTCTCGTCCACCAGGACCCCCCAGTCCTTCTCTGCAGGGCTGCTCTCCAGGAGATCTTCCCCCAGTTTGTATCAATACCTGGGATTGCCCCGACCCAGTGTAGCACCCTGCACTTGGCCTTATTGAACCTCATTATGTTTTCATGGGCCCACTTCTCCAGCCTGTCCAGCTCCCTCTGGATGGCTTCCCTTCCTTCCAATGTATCAACTGCACCGCTCAGCTTGGTGCCATCTGCAAACTTGCTGAGGTGCCCTTGATGCCATCGTCTGTCACTGATGAAGATGTTGAAGAGCACCGGTGCCAAGACCGACCCCTGAGGGACACCGCTTGTGAGCGGCCTCCACCCAGACACAAACCATTGATCACAGCCCTTTGCTGGGACCAGCCAACCAATTCTTAATCCACTGAACAGTCCATCCTTCAAATCCACACCTCTCCAATTTAGAGAGAAGGATGTGGGGAGGGACCACGTCAAAGGCTTTGCAGGTAGATGACATCAAAACTAAGACTCTGACTGATAATTCCAACTTCAACATCCACAATGTAGGGTCGAGTGAGAGAGCTCAGAGCTTCCAGGCTCTCCACAGCAAGTTTAGGATCTCAGAACTTGAAAATGTAGATAATGGTGTTTCAGATAACACTCACTCTTGTGTGTCTTTGGGCTGAATGTCTGCATGCTTTGCTGGCCAAGGTGGGGATGGCTGGAGGAGGAGGAAGACAGCAAGCTCTGCAAAGACCCAGAGTCGTGGCTGCCACAAGGGTAATAATTCAGATCCCAGGCAGGGCACCTGGGTGCACCCAAAGCCTAGGCCCAATCTTAAGGATCCAAGAGAGCGTGTGTATGTCCATGGGTAAGTGCTGCAGGGGACATCTTGTTCACTGCTGAGTTTCACATCAGATCTGTATATGTATTTGAGATGATGTGTTTGTGTGTACGTGTATGTGTAGAGTTGTTGGAAATTCTGGGGCAACTTTTCCTGGCTGCTGGTGCAAGAAGAAACTAGAATGAATCTTAGACTCGATATTAGGAAGAAAATTCCTTACTGTGATGGTGGTGACACACAGAAAGAGGTTGCCCAGAGAGGTTGTGGATGCTTCCTCCTGCCTGGAAGCATTCAAGGTCAGACTGGATGGGGCTTTGAGCAATCTGGTCTAGCAGAAGGTGTCCCTGCTTGTAGCAGGGGAGTTGGCACTAGGTGATCTTAAAGGTCCTTTCCAGCCCAAAGCCTTCCATGTACGAAGGAATCCTCCCTCTAGGCCCCATAGGTGTGATGATACTTTACAGGGCATCAGGATGACCGCGGCATGTTCCCATCTCTGTGAGGTTTGAAGAGGCCCCCCCAGTTGATAGATACTGAGGCTGGATGGAAAACCAGGCTGCAGTAATTATTGGAAAAGATAAAGGCAGTGTAGCTTAGTAATAAGACTTGAGTACAATTCTTAGTACTGCATCCCAAATGGCCTGCATGGAAAAAAAATCTGACAGAAGGCATGTATTCTCCCTTCCACAGCCTTAATTTTCCCACGTTGTGTCACATCTCTTCTTGACACTGTTACACATGCTGCCTCTGAAGTTGTTGCAAATAATAAATGGGAATCCATCAGTGCAAGCAGGTGGCTTTTTCTGTACAATCATCCAGTGTTCAGAGAATGCAGACAAGTTGTTTGGTGAATAACTTTTCTTTGTCATGTCAAAGCTGTGCAGCTGATAGCAGTTCTTGGACTGCAGCGTTTTTACAGAGTGCAGCTAAGCTGCCTTTTGTGTGTGCAGTAGAAAATGCGGCTACATGTGTGCCCGACTTCAAACCACCACCTTTTGCACGTTTACTTTTGTGACTTACCAATTCTGAAATAGGTTTCCAATGAGGAGAGAAACAGCAAGTAAAGATTTTTCTTTTCTTCTGACACGTCTGGCATCAGAGGAAGCGTGAATGGTTCTGCATCCACGTCCACAGAGAGCGGTGGGGCCAGTGCAGTTCACTGGCAGCTGCAAAACGTCTTCAGAACCGAGCCCTGAGGGGGCAGCAGCACAACAACAGCTCCTGCAGCTGCTGCGCTCAGCACATCCACACCAAGACAAGAGCAGCCAGCAAGTCCTCCAGCTCGGGCATAACTACGGTCAGCCAAGGTCCTCTTCCACCCGGCTACGAGCTGAGTGAATTTTTCTGCTGCCTTTTCTGTTCTCTTATTTTAAGCACACCAAAATACACGTCACATCTGCCTTTTGCTGCGTAACAGAAATTGCCAAAAGCTTTTAAAGTGAGGGTTTTCTAAACTGTTTGACCTAGTAGACCTTCAAGTGTGTGTGTGTGTGTGTGTGTGTGGTTTAATCAAGAAAGGAATTAAATTTTAAGTAGTTATGATGCTGGGTGTGAACTGCTAAGTCAGTGAGACGACTTGCTGTCCTCAAATGAGAAAGAAGTCAAACAGTAAGGAAGTGGTATAAATAAGCAGAAGGAAAGTCACTGTTGCAGGACATAATCTGCTGTGTGGCTTTAAATGTTCATACACTGCACCTCCTGAGAGCAGTGTGGGCACAGACGTTTCATACCCATGTGGACTTTGTCCAATGATTGGTCTGTTGCCTCAAAGATATGAAATAATACCTTATAATAAATTAAATCTTATTATAAATAATATCTTAACTTTAAGAAATAGAAATGTTTCTGTACTCTGAGTGAGGGAAAGCAAGAGCTGCCTAATGTGAGTGGCACAATAGGTGAGTTAAATGTGGCTGCAGTTAAAGCAGCAGGTGGTGGAGGCTTGGATTCCCGTGCCTACAGGAGAACCGTGACAGCAATTCTGAAAACATCAGTTGTTGCTTCACCACTTTTATTTCATCAGAAATGGGAAATCACTGCGCGTTTCCCTCCGTGTTGCATTTGATGCAAACACAGGAGTAAGGCAGCGTCCCAAACGCTGCACGTTCAGGAAAGGCAACGTCAGTGCCCTGGTGCTGCACCGCCTGTATGTGATGTGCAGAGGGCGAAGGAGGCTGCGGGCCCTTTCCTCGGCTCCGGCTCCTCTGTGCCCTGTTGCTGGCCGCAGAGAAGGGCTGCCCGCTGGGCACAGGGAGCGCCTTCTAGCCGCCGTGCCGTGCCCTGCAGCCCCCTCCTCATCCCGTGCGGAACGCCACTCCCAGCAGCAGCACAGGTGCCATTGTGGAACCTTCCCCATGTCACAGCCGTCTCCTTGGTCACTGCCGCCCCACCCGGCGCACTCGTCTCTGAGCGTGCTGGGCAGGTGGCAGCCATGTCCAGCACTAAGAGAGCGAGAGTGGAAGAGAGCGTAGTTATAAATGGGAAGAGGGAGCTGGGGGCCCCAGAAGCGAAGAGGAGGAGGGGGCCCACCATGACCATCAGGCAGAGGAGGGAGAGGAGGAAGGGAGCCCGGTTCCATCGCGCCCGGGCCAGCGCTGTGAGCGACCATGGGAAGCCCATGGAGGTGGATCCGCCTCCAGAGGAGCCCATGGAGGTGGATCCGCCTCCAGAGGAGCCCATGGAGGTGGATCCGCCTGCGGCACAGCTGGCCTGGCACCACACCACCGTGCCAGGCCCTGTGTTGGCGCGCTCACAGCTCCGCCATCGCTGGTCCGGGCGCTCGGCTCCTTACCCTCTGCGCGGCCCCCGCCCCCGGCATTAGCTGGGTGGCATTGCTGACATCTGCTCCTCCTCCACCTTGTTGCTCCTCTGCGCTTCTGCGGGCCCCCAGTTCCATCTTCCCCCTTAGCAGTTAGGTCCCAGTTCCGGGCTTTGTTGTTGATTGTAGTGTTAGCTTAGTGTTAGTGTTGAGTTCAGTTTTAGTGTTAGGCATAGGTTCCTGTTAGGAGTTTAGTGTTAGGCATAGGTTACTGTTAGGAGTTTAGTGTTAGGCATAGGTTACTGTTAGGAGTTTAGAGTTAGGCATAGGTTGCTGCTGCCAACTGGCAGTAAATGCTGCTCACTCGGTAAGCCCTCCCCGAGTTCTCACGCAGAGAAATGAGTGCGACTGCCCTGAGAAGGGAGGTTTGAGGACGTCTGCAATGAATTGAATTTCCGTCTTGTGACTTTTCTGTTGCAGAACATCGAGGCATGTGAGTGGCTGAGAAATGGAGTTGGGGCTCAGGGGAGCAATGGAGCAATGGGTGCCTGTGTCACAACCTTCCTGAGCGGCCCTTGCAAGGTAGGTGTGCCTTACTGTGAGCGTGCGCTGAGGCACTGCTGTTCAAACACAGCTGGTGGCACTGTCTGCAGCAGGTCTGCTTTCTGTTAAGCTTTGCCCTTCTTTGATGTCCTCCTGTCCTTTTCAGCTCCTGCTCCCCTCGCCTGCAAGTGGAGCAATGCTCAAGTTTGAGGAACCTTTTCCTCGGCAGGCGGTAAAAGACGACGCAACTGCAAGTTTCGTGTCCTTCGTTGTTCTTGGGTCAGTAGAGCAAGGAGATGTTCAGAACAGCTCTAAGTCAGCCTGTAACAGCAGCGTGCGTGAGAGAATAACGACTCCTTCTCCCCTCTTGTAAAAGCAGCCTCCTTGAGAGTAGGAGAGCAGCTGGCTGCCTGCTGTGTGGTGCTGAAGGGCATTTGTCCCAGCTGAGATCCCCGAGCCCACGCTGGCGGAGAACGTGCTGCGCCACCATCTCTTCTGTGGAGCCCCTTTGCAGCTGCTCTGTGCGCTGGCTGTAATCGTGCCGGTTTCCAGGTGCCATAAGCCAGTAAGTCGTGCTCTCTGAGGCTGATGGAAAGGCACGGGCAATGGGCAGGGAGGGAACAATCTGTAGCTGTGGCCTACGGTGGTGTGCCCGGCACTGCTGAGAGTGCCGTCGTTTGTCCTGCCCTTCCTTGCGTGTGCGCGTGTTCCTGATGCACGCCAGGAGCCTTGGGGTGCAAGCTCATCTGCTGCTGCTGCTGCTGTGCTGTGTGTGCTGCCAGGCAGTGTCCAAGCCCTGTGCAGGCGCTGCCTTGCCGGAGATGGCTTTGGGTTCGAGTTTGTATGGGACTTTTGGGCAGGAGATAGAGGTGGAGTTTCTGGCGTGCCCTGATGGCAGGAAGGCGGTTTCCAGTGCTGGCAGCCAAAGCTGCCCGGGCGGTGACTTGAGCTCCCCAAGCGAGCTGTCAGCCACTTGTTACCTGTGGAGGTTCCCTGACCGTTTCTGCCTTGATTCTTGTAGGACTGGCACAGTCTTGGGACTCGGTCTGGCGAGACAGTGAAGAAAGCCAAGGCAAGTGCTGCTCGGCTGCGGAAGAAAGCCCAGAAGGAGAGCAAAAAGAACCGAGGAGGGCTTGAGCGAGAAGGCCCACAGGACACTTGAATCAGCTGCAATGCTTCCTCGGAGGTGGCAGCAAAGGCAGCGGACTGAGTCAGCGTCCGGTTTTGTGGCATGGCCGTGCTTTCCCTGTCACGGGCAGTGCCGCGGAACTGAGGCACCTGGAAGGGAAGGGCTTGTGCTGCATTCCAAGCAAAGAGGGCTTGCCAGAGGCAGGTCTTCATCTATGGCAAGAGATGGAGAGGCTGTGTTCCTTCTGGCTGCGTCTCTTCAGGGCCAGGGAAAGTCTAGTATGAGATTGAAGTACGGCTAGCCGGGCCTGGAGGGAGAGGAGCTGACGTAGTCACAGGGTCAGGCTTCTCCTTGTGTCTGCCTGGAGGCTGACTTACTCATTGCTAAGCAGAAACCCTGGACGCTGGGGTTTCATTCTGGGCTGTGTTGATATAAATACAACCCAGAGCCTTTTGCATTGAATAAAAGCGAAACCAATTTTTAAACACGGTGCTGCCTCTTTCCGTAGCTGGTCAAAAGGTGCCGTGCTTGGGCTGGCAGTCGCGGGGCCATGAACCGGTCAGCTCTCCCCTGCACTTCTGCTGGTTTTCCCCCGTTTCCTTGTTGGTCTTCCCAACGGGTGGCCTTTCAGCCCACCTGTAACTGCTGGCCACAGGCTGTGAGCATCCCTTTGCTCTCCAAGGGCCGCTAGCAAAAGCACGAAGGAGGGGAAGCGGCCCGGGAGGAAGAAAGGCATCCCTGCACTCAGCCCCTTGAGCTTGCCTCTCTTCCTGGTGGCTTTTTCAGCCTTGGGCTGTGCTGGGGGTTGCTGTTTGCCCCAGGAAGCCCAGCTGCACGCGGGCAGCCGTAGCCTGCACGTCAGCCTGGCGTTGGGGCACGAGGAGTATAGGTGTGGAGGGGATGGCGTGAAGAGCAGCGCTGGGAGCGGGGAGGAGGAGAGGGCAGCGGGTGGGCGGCAGGGGAATGTGCCTCGGAGCAGAGCTCAGCCTCGAGGTTGGAGGACACTGAGCCGTGCTGCGCTGCTGCAGCTCCAGTGGCTTCAAGCGCGTTACGGCAGTGCCGCGTGTTGTGCCAGGGTGCTGCGAGGGCGCTTTGCTGAGCCATGAGGGGCGACTGCTTTGCCAAGTGTTCTCCTGTCGCTCCTTGGAGTTTCTGCGTTTGAATTACTGCACGATGATGTGCTGTTTAAACTGCTCCTCGTACCTCTGCATCATCTGCAGACTGTCAGGCTGCCAGGTCCCTGATGGAGTGGTGGAACGTTACTGGTGCTGGGCAGAGGCCAAGGCACCTTTCTCTCAACTGGCTTCCAGCTGAGCTTTTTGCCAGTTCTCGCAGCCCTCTCTGTCTGGCCCTTGGGGTAGGTTTGTGCCCACCTCGTAGCCCTCTTTTTTAGCTGGTATGTCATCAACTTGCCTATGAGGCTGTCGTGAGAGAGAGCGAGGAAAGCCTTACTGAGGTGGAGAGAAACAGAATTCACCGGTGTTTTCTTTCCCACCAAACTTCCCCGCCCCTCCCCCCCGTACAAAGCTGTCACATTGGTACCCAGTGGTTTCCCCTCTGTTCTCTGTCACCCTTTTCCTTAACGAGTCCGGGGACTCCTATTTTGTTTGTATGTATCAAGCATGATGTAGTGATGTAGAATAAGGGGGGGAATGTAATGGTTTTATGCTTTGGGTTATCAGCATTCCACACCATAACATCATGTCATGCACTGGGAGTTTGACTGCTGATGCTCAAATTGCAGGTGCCTGTCTGGAGGAGAAGTAGAAACTATGGGAGCGCACGGCCATCAGGTCAACCCGTAGAGCACTGTGGGAGCGCAGGGGCAGCAGGTCAACCCTATGAGCTCTACGGGAGCGCACTGCAATCAGGTCAGCCGGTAGAGCACTATGGGAGTGTACAGCCATCAGGTCAACCCCTAAAACTTGAAGGGTGCTAACGGCCATCAGGTCAACCCATATAAAGCTCTAAGGGAGCGCACGGTCATTAGGTAACCCGTAGAGCTCTGTAGAGTTCCCGGCAGTCAGGTCAACCCATAGAGCTCTACGGGAGAGAACGGACATCTGGTCGACCCATAGAGCTCTATTGGAGTACACGGGCATCAGGTCAACCCGTATAGAGCTAAAGAAAATGCACGGCCATCAGGTCAACCCGTAGAACTCTATGGCAGCGAACGGCCATCAGGTCAACCCGTTTTGCCCATGGGGTGCACAAGGGGCTATGCCTCATCATACACGGCTTTGTGACGTCATAATGAATTAAAGGGCATTGTGACCCCACAATGGGGTATTATGACGTCACAAGGGGCATTGTGACGTCACAATGGGGTATTGTGAGGTCATAATGGGGAATTGTTCAGGGAGAAAAAGCCACATTTAAAGGGCAACCCAGGGATTTATGGGAGAAAACCCCAGATTTAAGGGGAAAAACAGGGATTTCTGGGAGAAAACCCCAGATTTAAGGGGAAAAACTGGGATTTCTGGATGAAAACCCCAGATTGAAGGGGAAAAACAGGGATTTCTGGGAGAAAATCCCAGATTGAAGGGGAAAAAGAGGGATTAAAGGGTTTTCTGCCAGCAATCCCAGGCGTTCCCTTGAAATCTGGGATTTTCTCCCAGAAATCCCAGTTTTTCCCCTTAAATCGGAGGTTTTCTGCCAGAAAAACATCCCGAGCACCTCTGCCATCGCAGCTCCGCCTCGCCCCCGGCCTCTCATTGGTCAGGGCCAGTTCCGGCCCGTTCGTGCCTCTCATTGGTCAGCGGCAGCTCCGTCCCGCCCACGGCCTCTCATTGGTCAGGGCCACTTCCGGCCCGTTCGTGCCTCTCATTGGTCAGCGGCAGCTCCGTCCCGCCCACGGCCTCTCATTGGTCAGGGCCAGTTCCGGCCCGTTCGTGCCGCTCCTTGGTCAGCGGCAGCGCCGCCAGCTCCCATTGGCTGAGGCGCAGCGCGCGGGAACGGCCGTTGGCAGCCGGCTCTCCCCTCAGACGGTGCCGGTCCCACAGCCGCTGCGCGCCGGAGCTGTGCGGGCAGCACCGAGACGGAACCGCGGCACGACGGGAGCGGTGCTGAGGACAGCGGCGCCGGATCCGGGAGGGACGGAGAGCGGCTGCGGGACAGGGAAGGAAGCGTGCGCGGCCATCAGCCACCGCCGTGTGGGGTGAGGGGCTGGGAGCGGGGCTGGGATGTGGGGATGTGGATGGAGCCAGGATGGGGTGTGGGGAAGTGGGATATATATGGGACGGGCTGTGGATGTGGGATCGGTATGGGGCTCCGGGGAGCTCGGGAGAGATCCAGGGGGCTGACGGGGAAATAGAGGGGGCGAGGAAGCTGTGGGGAGGTGGGGAGAGCTGCGGGGGGGCAGGGGGCTGCAGAAGGCTGCTGGGGTGTAGGCAGGCTGACGGGGCTGGAGTGGGCTGTGGCAGGGGATTGGGGTACACGGGGCTGCAGGGGTGGGTCTGGGGGATTTGGGGCAATAGAGGGCTGTGAGGAGGTTAGGGGGGACACGGTGCTATAGGGAAACATTCCTGTCCTTGTGGCCCCTTCGGCCAGTTCCCAGCTCCCCAGACTGAGATGTATGGCTGCAGCTCACCACACGGCTTCTTTGGGGCGGCTCTTGGGGGGGTTTGTGGAGGGGCTCCAGGGGCTGGGGAGAGCTGTGGGGAGGGATGTAAGGGGCTGGGGGAGGATATAGGAGAATGTGGTTGTACAGATGTCTGTAAAAGCAAAAGGAAAAAAAAGGAAAAAAGATAATGAAAAAAGCCAAGTAAAAAGTGAAGAATAAGAGCTAAGAGAAGAATGGGTGGCAAGAAATATGGAGAGAGCAATGCACAGCATATTGAAGGAAAGCCAGGCAAGAGTAGCAGCAAAAAGCAGGAGAATCCAGACGAATTCCGTGAAGAGCAGGAGAGGTAAGTTGGGCATAAGGCAAGGGGGAAGGGGAGTAGAGGGGAGAGGACAGGAGGGGAAGGGAGGGAAGGGAAAGAGAGGGGAGGGGAGGGGAGAGTGGCTGGGGTGGGGAGGGTTGGAGGGGAAATGTGTCTGAAGAAGCTTTAGTGTGAGATGCAGCAGGGATTTCCCAGTACGAAAGCCCTGATGGGTGTGTGCCCTTCCGAGCGGTCCCAGCGGCGTGTTGCACGTGGCCTGGAGAGAGCATTTGGAAAGCTGCCCAGTGCCAGGCTCCAGGTCGCCCTGGCCGCTCTGCAGCCTTGGCGATCACGGCCCGAGTCTCCCATCGCCTTACCTGAGCCCTCCCCAGTCCCTAGGGGAAAAGGAGATCTTGACATGCCATGGGAACGTGTCTCACCTGTTCTTGATTCTAGATGATGGCGCTGATGCTCCTTCTCCCGAGGATTGGGTGGATACTGCTTTTGTGCCTCAGGGGAAAGCCAGAGGTAAGTTGTGAATGTCTTTGAAGGCAGGAGAAATTATCGGTGTTGTAGTTTATGCAGGTACTTAAGAGCCTCCAAAGGTCTTTCAAGTCTCTTTGTGCCTTAAAGGCCCTGTTCTGTACACAGAACAGTCCTGAGTATTTCTTTACTTGGCGAACTGTCCCATTTCAGTGGGAAAGCAGCCCTTGCCACTCTTTGGAGGAGAGAAGCTCTACGTTTGCCGTTTGGACCATGTCTTTCCCCGACCTGCCGCCAGTCCTCGCAGGTCACTGCAGAAAGAGCAGGCGCCAAGGTGCAGTGGAAGCTGTCCTCACCTGTGTCTGATCACAGCTGTGCCTGCAGGTCCTCTCGGTGAAGTACCAAAGCGGAGTCCTGTTTCTGAGCCTGGGCTGGATGCCAGAGGTGAGTCACCAGCCTTCATCTCACGCTCTCTGCTCGTATGTGGCTGCGGTAGTTCAGGCAGGGTTCAGCTTTTCACTGCCCGGTGATTTCTACTCCACGAGTAGCCTGGGTAGTCCCTGTTTCTTGGGTGCTACGTGCACCCAGTGTCCTGCTGGCTTTGTATCTGCACATCACAGATCTCTCCAGTAAGAAAACCCAGATGTTCTTCCATGCTGCCGCTGAGGATTGTTTCACACGGCCCAGAGAGAGTATGGGGAAAGCTGCTGAGCGCCAGCCAGCTGCCCACCTGGCAGCTCTGCAACTTGCATAACTCTGCTACGCAGCTGCGTAGATGGCAGCGTGTGCTGGAAAGTTCTCCTCAGCCTTTGGGTGCAGAAGTGCCTGCAGGGAAGGCCGGGCAAAAATCCTTGGCTGCCTGCCGTGCTGGAGCCCCACAGGCGTCCCAGGGGTGGCTGTTGTCCTTATTGACTTCACCCAAAAGACCATTGGGTTCAATCCTTTGTTTGTCTGAAATGTATTTTCGTGCTTTGTGTTCAGGTCCTGAGAGACAGAAAGAGGCGTGGAGAATTGGAGAATATCCGCAGAGGCTCTGCCATGTCCTGAAGAGAATGGTGAAGGAGAAGGCAGCACAGGGTGGGTGTCTTTCAGTCTGTTCACTGAAAGACTGGGGAAGCGGAGTTTCTAGATAGATACATGGATGGGATACAGGTGCTGGGATGGTTCTGGGATGTGCTGGGATTGTGCTTGGATCTGCTGGGATGGTGCTGGGCTGTGCAGGGATGTTGTGGGATGATGCTGGGATTTGCTGTGATGTGCTGGGATGTGCTGGGACATGCTGGCATCTGTTGGGATGTTCAGGGGTGGTGCTGGGAAGGTGTGGGATGGTTCTGGGATATGCTGGGATGTGGTTGTCTGGTGTTGGGATGTCCTGGGATGGTGCTGGTATGGAGCAGAGATATTATGGGCTGGTCCTGGGAAGGTGCTGTGTAGGTGTTGGGCTGGTGTGGAATTGTGTGGGACTTGCTGGGTTGTGCTGGGATGGGGCTGGGACCAGCTGGGATGTTGTGGGATGCTGCTGGATTGTACTGGGATGTGCTGGGATGTTGTGGGATGCAGCGGCTGGGATGAGATGTGCTGGGATGTGCTGGGATCATCCTTGGACATGCTGGGATGGTGCTGGGCAGGTGCTGGGATGTTCTGTGCAGGTGCTGGGATGTTCTGGGATGTGCTGGGATGTTCTGGGATGATGCTGGGATGTGCTGCTAAGTGGTGGGATGTTGTGGGATGCAGTGGCTGGGATGAGATGTGCTGGGATGGTGTGGGATCATCCTTGGACTTGCTGGGGTGTTGTGGGATGGTGCTGGGATGTGCTAGGACTGTGTGGGATGTGCTTGAATGGTGCTTAGATGGTGCTGGGATGCTGAGCGCCAGCCAGCTGCCCACCTGGCAGCTCTGCAACTTGCATAACTCTGCTACGCAGCTGCGTAGATGGCAGCGTGTGCTGGAAAGTTCTCCTCAGCCTTTGGGTGCAGAAGTGCCTGCAGGGAAGGCCGGGCAAAAATCCTTGGCTGCCTGCCGTGCTGGAGCCCCACAGGCGTCCCAGGGGTGGCTGTTGTCCTTATTGACTTCACCCAAAAGAGCATTCGGTTCAATCCTTTGTTTGTCTGAAATGTATTTTCGTGCTTTGTGTTCAGGTCCTGAGAGACAGAAAGAGGCGTGGAGAATTGGAGAATATCCGCAGAGGCTCTGCCATGTCCTGAAGAGAATGGTGAAGGAGAAGGCAGCACAGGGTGGGTGTCTTTCAGTCTGTTCACTGAAAGACTGGGGAAGCGGGGTTTCTAGATAGATACATGGATGGGATACAGGTGCTGGGATGGTTCTGGGATGTGCTGGGATGGTGCTGGAATGTGCTGGGATGTGCTTGAATGGTGCTGGAACGTGCTGGGTTGGTGCTGGTTTGTGCAGGGATGGTTTGGGATGATGCTGGGATGTGCTGGGATGGTGTGGGATGAACTGGGATGTCCTTGTATGGTGCTGGTATGGGGCTGGGATGTGCTTGGATCGGGCTGGAATGTGCTGGGATGTTCTGGGATGGACCTGGGCTATGCTGGGATGTGCTTGAATGGTGCTGGGACGTGCTGGGATGGTGCTGGTTGTGCAGGGATGGTGTGGGATGATGCTGGGATGGTGCTGGGCTGTTGCTGGTGTGTGCTGGGATGGTGTGGTAATGTGTTGTGATGTAGCTGGGATGGTGTGGGATTGTGATGTGATTTTGCTGGGGTGTTGCTGAGTTATACTTGGATGTGCTGGGATGTCCTGGGAAGTTCTGGGTTGGGGCTGGAATGTGCTGGGATATACTGGGACGTTCTGGGATGTGTTGGTATGGTGCTGGGATGTGCTGGGATGGTGCTGGGGTGGTGCTGGGATGTGCTGGGATGGGGCTTGCATGTGCTAGGATGCGCTGGGCTGGGGATGGGACGGTTTGGGAATGTGAAGGAATGATGCTGGGATGTGCTGCGAAGTGGTGGGATGTTGTGGGATGCAGTGGCTGGGATGAGATGTGCTGGGATGGTGTGGGATCATCCTTGGACTTGCTGGGGTGTTGTGGGATGGTGCTGGGATGTGCTAGGACTGTGTGGGATGTGCTTGAATGGTGCTTAGATGGTGCTGGGATGCTGAGCGCCAGCCAGCTGCCCACCTGGCAGCTCTGCAACTTGCATAACTCTGCTACGCAGCTGCGTAGATGGCAGCGTGTGCTGGAAAGTTCTCCTCAGCCTTTGGGTGCAGAAGTGCCTGCAGGGAAGGCCGGGCAAAAATCCTTGGCTGCCTGCCGTGCTGGAGCCCCACAGGCGTCCCAGGGGTGGCTGTTGTCCTTATTGACTTCACCCAAAAGAGCATTCGGTTCAATCCTTTGTTTGTCTGAAATGTATTTTCGTGCTTTGTGTTCAGGTCCTGAGAGACAGAAAGAGGCGTGGAGAATTGGAGAATATCCGCAGAGGCTCTGCCATGTCCTGAAGAGAATGGTGAAGGAGAAGGCAGCACAGGGTGGGTGTCTTTCAGTCTGTTCACTGAAAGACTGGGGAAGCGGGGTTTCTAGATAGATACATGGATGGGATACAGGTGCTGGGATGGTTCTGGGATGTGCTGGGATGGTGCTGGAATGTGCTGGGATGTGCTTGAATGGTGCTGGAACGTGCTGGGTTGGTGCTGGTTTGTGCAGGGATGGTTTGGGATGATGCTGGGATGTGCTGGGATGGTGTGGGATGAACTGGGATGTCCTTGTATGGTGCTGGTATGGGGCTGGGATGTGCTTGGATCGGGCTGGAATGTGCTGGGATGTTCTGGGATGGACCTGGGCTATGCTGGGATGTGCTTGAATGGTGCTGGGACGTGCTGGGATGGTGCTGGTTGTGCAGGGATGGTGTGGGATGATGCTGGGATGGTGCTGGGCTGTTGCTGGTGTGTGCTGGGATGGTGTGGTAATGTGTTGTGATGTAGCTGGGATGGTGTGGGATTGTGATGTGATTTTGCTGGGGTGTTGCTGAGTTATACTTGGATGTGCTGGGATGTCCTGGGAAGTTCTGGGTTGGGGCTGGAATGTGCTGGGATATACTGGGACGTTCTGGGATGTGTTGGTATGGTGCTGGGATGTGCTGGGATGGTGCTGGGATGTGCTGGGATGGGGCTTGCATGTGCTAGGATGCGCTGGGCTGGGGATGGGACGGTTTGGGAATCTGAAGGAATGATGCTGGGATGTGCTGCGAAGTGTTGGGATGTTGTGGGATGCAGCGGCTGGGATGAGATGTGCTGGGATGTGCTGGGATCATCCTTGGACATGCTGGGGTGGTATGGGAAGTGCTGGGATGGTGCTGGGACGGTGCTGGGATGGTGTGGAATTGTATGGGACGTGCTGGGTTGTGCCTGGTTGGGGCTGGGACCGGCTGGGATGTGCTGGGATCGTGTGGTGACACACTGATAGAGGTTGCCCAGAGAGGTTGTGGATGCTTCCTCCTCCCTGGAAGCATTCAAGGTCAGACTGGATGGGGCTTTGAGCAATCTGGTCTAGCAGAAGGTGTCCCTGCTTGTAGCAGGGGAGTTGGCACTAGGTGATCTTAAAGGTCCTTTCCAGCCCAAAGCCTTCCATGTACGAAGGAATCCTCCCTCTAGGCCCCATAGGTGTGATGATACTTTACAGGGCATCAGGATGACCGCGGCATGTTCCCATCTCTGTGAGGTTTGAAGAGGCCCCCCCAGTTGATAGATACTGAGGCTGGATGGAAAACCAGGCTGCAGTAATTATTGGAAAAGATAAAGGCAGTGTAGCTTAGTAATAAGACTTGAGTACAATTCTTAGTACTGCATCCCAAATGGCCTGCATGGAAAAAAAATCTGACAGAAGGCATGTATTCTCCCTTCCACAGCCTTAATTTTCCCACGTTGTGTCACATCTCTTCTTGACACTGTTACACATGCTGCCTCTGAAGTTGTTGCAAATAATAAATGGGAATCCATCAGTGCAAGCAGGTGGCTTTTTCTGTACAATCATCCAGTGTTCAGAGAATGCAGACAAGTTGTTTGGTGAATAACTTTTCTTTGTCATGTCAAAGCTGTGCAGCTGATAGCAGTTCTTGGACTGCAGCGTTTTTACAGAGTGCAGCTAAGCTGCCTTTTGTGTGTGCAGTAGAAAATGCGGCTACATGTGTGCCCGACTTCAAACCACCACCTTTTGCACGTTTACTTTTGTGACTTACCAATTCTGAAATAGGTTTCCAATGAGGAGAGAAACAGCAAGTAAAGATTTTTCTTTTCTTCTGACACGTCTGGCATCAGAGGAAGCGTGAATGGTTCTGCATCCACGTCCACAGAGAGCGGTGGGGCCAGTGCAGTTCACTGGCAGCTGCAAAACGTCTTCAGAACCGAGCCCTGAGGGGGCAGCAGCACAACAACAGCTCCTGCAGCTGCTGCGCTCAGCACATCCACACCAAGACAAGAGCAGCCAGCAAGTCCTCCAGCTCGGGCATAACTACGGTCAGCCAAGGTCCTCTTCCACCCGGCTACGAGCTGAGTGAATTTTTCTGCTGCCTTTTCTGTTCTCTTATTTTAAGCACACCAAAATACACGTCACATCTGCCTTTTGCTGCGTAACAGAAATTGCCAAAAGCTTTTAAAGTGAGGGTTTTCTAAACTGTTTGACCTAGTAGACCTTCAAGTGTGTGTGTGTGTGTGTGTGTGTGGTTTAATCAAGAAAGGAATTAAATTTTAAGTAGTTATGATGCTGGGTGTGAACTGCTAAGTCAGTGAGACGACTTGCTGTCCTCAAATGAGAAAGAAGTCAAACAGTAAGGAAGTGGTATAAATAAGCAGAAGGAAAGTCACTGTTGCAGGACATAATCTGCTGTGTGGCTTTAAATGTTCATACACTGCACCTCCTGAGAGCAGTGTGGGCACAGACGTTTCATACCCATGTGGACTTTGTCCAATGATTGGTCTGTTGCCTCAAAGATATGAAATAATACCTTATAATAAATTAAATCTTATTATAAATAATATCTTAACTTTAAGAAATAGAAATGTTTCTGTACTCTGAGTGAGGGAAAGCAAGAGCTGCCTAATGTGAGTGGCACAATAGGTGAGTTAAATGTGGCTGCAGTTAAAGCAGCAGGTGGTGGAGGCTTGGATTCCCGTGCCTACAGGAGAACCGTGACAGCAATTCTGAAAACATCAGTTGTTGCTTCACCACTTTTATTTCATCAGAAATGGGAAATCACTGCGCGTTTCCCTCCGAGTTGCATTTGATGCAAACACAGGAGTAAGGCAGCGTCCCAAACGCTGCACGTTCAGGAAAGGCAACGTCAGTGCCCTGGTGCTGCACCGCCTGTATGTGATGTGCAGAGGGCGAAGGAGGCTGCGGGCCCTTTCCTCGGCTCCGGCTCCTCTGTGCCCTGTTGCTGGCCGCAGAGAAGGGCTGCCCGCTGGGCACAGGGAGCGCCTTCTAGCCGCCGTGCCGTGCCCTGCAGCCCCCTCCTCATCCCGTGCGGAACGCCACTCCCAGCAGCAGCACAGGTGCCATTGTGGAACCTTCCCCATGTCACAGCCGTCTCCTTGGTCACTGCCGCCCCACCCGGCGCACTCGTCTCTGAGTGTGCTGGGCAGGTGGCAGCCATGTCCAGCACTAAGAGAGCGAGAGTGGAAGAGAGCGTAGTTATAAATGGGAAGAGGGAGCTGGGGGCCCCAGAAGCGAAGAGGAGGAGGGGGCCCACCATGACCATCAGGCAGAGGAGGGAGAGGAGGAAGGGAGCCCGGTTCCATCGCGCCCAGGCCAGCGCTGTGAGCGACCATGGGGAGCCCATGGAGGTGGATCCGCCTCCAGAGGAGCCCATGGAGGTGGATCCGCCTCCAGAGGAGCCCATGGAGGTGGATCCGCCTGCGGCACAGCTGGCCTGGCACCACACCACCGTGCCAGGCCCTGTGTTGGCGCGCTCACAGCTCCGCCATCGCTGGTCCGGGCGCTCGGCTCCTTACCCTCTGCGCGGCCCCCGCCCCCGGCATTAGCTGGGTGGCATTGCTGACATCTGCTCCTCCTCCACCTTGTTGCTCCTCTGCGCTTCTGCGGGCCCCCAGTTCCATCTTCCCCCTTAGCAGTTAGGTCCCAGTTCCGGGCTTTGTTGTTGATTGTAGTGTTAGCTTAGTGTTAGTGTTGAGTTCAGTTTTAGTGTTAGGCATAGGTTCCTGTTAGGAGTTTAGTGTTAGGCATAGGTTACTGTTAGGAGTTTAGAGTTAGGCATAGGTTGCTGCTGCCAACTGGCAGTAAATGCTGCTCACTCGGTAAGCCCTCCCCGAGTTCTCACGCAGAGAAATGAGTGCGACTGCCCTGAGAAGGGAGGTTTGAGGACGTCTGCAATGAATTGAATTTCCGTCTTGTGACTTTTCTGTTGCAGAACATCGAGGCATGTGAGTGGCTGAGAAATGGAGTTGGGGCTCAGGGGAGCAATGGAGCAATGGGTGCCTGTGTCACAACCTTCCTGAGCGGCCCTTGCAAGGTAGGTGTGCCTTACTGTGAGCGTGCGCTGAGGCACTGCTGTTCAAACACAGCTGGTGGCACTGTCTGCAGCAGGTCTGCTTTCTGTTAAGCTTTGCCCTTCTTTGATGTCCTCCTGTCCCTTTCAGCTCCTGCTCCCCTCGCCTGCAAGTGGAGCAATGCTCAAGTTTGAGGAACCTTTTCCTCGGCAGGCGGTAAAAGACGACGCAGCTGCAAGTTTCGTGTCCTTCGTTGTTCTTGGGTCAGTAGAGCAAGGAGATGTTCAGAACAGCTCTAAGTCAGCCTGTAACAGCAGCGTGCGTGAGAGAATAACGACTCCTTCTCCCCTCTTGTAAAAGCAGCCTCCTTGAGAGTAGGAGAGCAGCTGGCTGCCTGCTGTGTGGTGCTGAAGGGCATTTGTCCCAGCTGAGATCCCCGAGCCCACGCTGGCGGAGAACGTGCTGCGCCACCATCTCTTCTGTGGAGCCCCTTTGCAGCTGCTCTGTGCGCTGGCTGTAATCGTGCCGGTTTCCAGGTGCCATAAGCCAGTAAGTCGTGCTCTCTGAGGCTGATGGAAAGGCACGGGCAATGGGCAGGGAGGGAACAATCTGTAGCTGTGGCCTACGGTGGTGTGCCCGGCACTGCTGAGAGTGCCGTCGTTTGTCCTGCCCTTCCTTGCGTGTGCACGTGTTCCTGATGCACGCCAGGAGCCTTGGGGTGCAAGCTCATCTGCTGCTGCTGCTGCTGTGCTGTGTGTGCTGCCAGGCAGCGTCCAAGCCGTGTGCAGGCGCTGCCTTACCGGAGATGGCTTTGGGTTCGAGTTTGTATGGGACTTTTGGGCAGGAGATAGAGGTGGAGTTTCTGGCGTGCCCTGATGGCAGGAAGGCGGTTTCCAGTGCTGGCAGCCAAAGCTGCCCGGGCGGTGACTTGAGCTCCCCAAGCGAGCTGTCAGCCACTTGTTACCTGTGAAGGTTCCCTGACCGTTTCTGCCTTGATTCTTGTAGGACTGGCACAGTCTTGGGACTCGGTCTGGCGAGACAGTGAAGAAAGCCAAGGCAAGTGCTGCTCGGCTGCGGAAGAAAGCCCAGAAGGAGAGCAAAAAGAACCGAGAAGGGCTTGAGCGAGAAGGCCCACAGGACACTTGAATCAGCTGCAATGCTTCCTCGGTGGTGGCAGGAAAGGCAGCGGACTGAGTCAGCGTCCGGTTTTGTGGCATGGCCGTGCTTTCCCTGTCACGGGCAGTGCCGCGGAACTGAGGCACCTGGAAGGGAAGGGCTTGTGCTGCATTCCAAGCAAAGAGGGCTTGCCAGAGGCAGGTCTTCATCTATGGCAAGAGATGGAGAGGCTGTGTTCCTTCCGGCTGCGTCTCTTCAGGGCCAGGGCCGGTCTAGTATGAGATTGAAGTACGGCTAGCTGGGCCTGGAGGGAGAGGAGCTGACGTAGCCACAGGGTCAGGCTTCTCCTTGTGTCTGCCTGGAGGCTGACTTACTCATTGCTAAGCAGAAACCCTGGACGCTGGGGTTTCATTCTGGGCTGTGTTGATATAAATACAACCTAGAGCCTTTTGCATTGAATAAAAGCGAAACCAACTTTTTAAACACGGTGCTGCCTCTTTCTGTAGCTGCAGTGGGTTTTATTCTGTATCTGAATCTGGGTTTCTAGAAGATGCTCGAACTCGCTTACGTGGCATAGGAGCCAGGGACGGCTCGAACTAGCTTGCGTGGCTTAGGAGCCAGGGACAGTTTATGCTTGGAATATAGCACAGATTGTACCTAAGCAGCGGTGCTTGGTGAATAGGTTTCTGGAATGCTCGCCTTTGTTCCTTCGACATGCTTGTCTAACCACTGTACCCTAGGTATGTGATTTATAGAGTTGTTTATAACCATGGTTTCGGGTTCTGTATCTATATAAGGTCTGCTGTGGTTACCAATAAACGAAGCTGTTCACTCATATTGAGTTGGTGTGCTTCCCCAGGTTTATCAGCAGGTTTTCCCTGGCCAAGTGGGTTATTCCCGACATTTGGCGCCCGAACAGGGACCTGACTGATGTGCCTGGCGTTGCGAGGCTTATGCGGTTAACAACCGGGGCAGACTCGGAGGGCAAACCTGTGTGAATAGCTGGCCAGCTGAGCGCGACCGCGGAAGGCGGATTGCGGATCTCCATCAGACGGAGTGGAGCGGGAGGTAGCCCAACAATTGCTTTTACGTTTTTTAGAAAAACGCGGGGTGGATACGGGAGTTTTAAAGTCGGTACCGAGCGTTTTAGATTTCGGGCGATCGGCGGGGGTGTTCTTGCATGCAGGAACCTTATTTAATGTTGATGAGTGGCGTACGTGTGGTGATATACTTTGGGATCAGGTGATTGATGATAAAAAGGAGGCTAAGAAATTGATGAAGCCTTGGAGAGAAATTATTAACTGTATTAAGAGACATAAGGTGGAGCAGGATATGGCCGGTCAGGCAGCTCAGCAATTGGGGGTTGGGACGGCTACGGGGAGAATCCAGGATCCCCCTCATCCATCTATGGGCATCCCTGTCCCCGTTAAGTTGGATAATTATGTTTTGCCCAGCGCTCCACGAAAGGAAGAGTCGGACTCTGAGCCCGACTTATTCCCTGAGGAGGAAGGTAATGGGGACTTGCCCCCCCCCCCCCCTCCACTCGCCTCTGCACCTGTGCCGGCGGGGGTCTTGCCAAAGAGAAATGAACAAAAGGGCTGTGACAATGTTACTCAAATAGGGAAAAATAGACGGATTACAAGACTTAATTGGGCTAAGATTGCGGAACAAGCCGCACATCAGGGGAAAATGGATATAGTGGAGGTTGTGAGTCAAGCTTTTCCAATTCGTTATGATGCAGGACCGGATGGTGAGGTTCACGGGGTACATGTGCCAATCGGTTGGAAAATGTTATTTCAGTTGCGGGCTACAGTGGCCGAGCATGGGTTACATAGTGAACCGGCTCGACAGCTGTTGACGTATATGTGGGCTAGTAGCATTTTGGTTCCGGAGGACATAAAAACTATAATGCGCGTGATTATGAAGCCCTCTGAGCAGATGTTGTGGCAAGCACATTGGCGGCGGCTGTGTGAGCTGTCTGCACAGACCCCGCGGGATATGCACCACCCGTTGTTTCAGGTTACGGTTGACCAGTTGACAGGCAGCAATATGTTTTCTCGCCCTGACATTCAGGTCCAGATGGGACCTGAGGTTTGTATGGAAAGTATGAACTTGGCGCGAGATGCATATAACATGGTAAAGACGTCAAAGCCGACACCATCATATTTATCAATTAAGCAGGGCAGAGAGGAAACTTTTGCTAGCTTCGTTCTAGCTAGTCTTGTAGTCTTCGGGTTTTCCCTAATGGCCACTGCATGGGCTTTCCCGATCCGATTGCGATGGATTTCTGATCATCCCATTTGGATTGATCAGTGGCCGTTGAAACAGGAAAGCCTGCAGTATGCCAGTCAGTTGGTACAAGAGCAATTGCAGCAAGGGCATATCGTGCCTTCTACCAGCCCTTGGAATACTCCTATTTTTGTGATTAAGAAAAAATCGGGGAAATATCGGCTGCTACATGATCTGCGTGCTATTAATAATCAAATGCAAGCAATGGGGGCATTGCAACCGAGATTGCCAAACCCATCGATGGTCCCGGAGTCATGGCATCTGTTAATAATTGATCTGAAGGATTGCTTTTTTACAATCAAAATTCACCCCGATGATTCAGAACGCTTTGCTTTTACATTGCCAGCAATCAATAAGAGCATGCCAGCAGCGCGCTATCAATGGGTCGTGCTTCCGCAGGGGATGAAAAATAGCCCTACCTTATGCCAGTTGTTTGTTGATTACGCGTTAGCACCGGTCAGAAAAGCTTGGTCTCATGCTATCATTTATCATTACATGGATGATATTTTGTTTGCTCAATCTGAACCTTTTACTATGCAACAAGAAGTTTTCCTACAGGAGCAATTACAGAAAAACGGCTTGCAGATAGCACAAGAGAAGATACAACTGGAGACCCTAGTCAATATGAATACAGCAAAAGCCCTTCCCCCCGGTATATTTCTAATTTGTGGGGATAGGGCATGGGCTGGGGTACCTAAGAATATAGTAGGAGGACCCTGCTATTTAGGAAAGCTAACCTTGTTTGCACCACGGCGAGCGGAATGGATGAACATCAATAGGATGCTATCTGGAGATGACCGCCTGAGGGATCAACGCTCGGCAGTGATTCTGACTGAGGATTGTCGTGACGAGGTACAGCTATGGACGGTCACTGCGAACATCTTTGCGTCTATCCTAGCACCAGGTCTGGCGGCTGCACAAGCCTTGAAGCAGATTGAGCGATTGGCATGTTGGACAGTCAAACAAAGCAATATTACGTCCCAGATCCTTGAAGAAATGCTGGAGGACATGGACAGTTTACGGCACGCGGTGTTGCAAAATAGAGCAGCTATAGACTTTTTGCTGTTAGCGCAGGGACGCGGGTGTACTGATTTTGAGGGAATGTGTTGTTTTAATTTGTCTGATCATAGTGATTCCATACATAAGCAGATTCGCTGGCTCCTAAATCACACGCAATCTGTGAGTAAAGATCATAATCCCATAGATGATTGGCTTCGTTCTACTTTTCCAGGCCTTTCCTCATGGGCATACGGCCTGATAAAAGAAGGTTTGCGATGGTTAGTGATCTTGCTATTGATAATTATATGTGGACGAATTGTATATGGCTGTCTTCAAAGGGCAATCGATCCCCCTTGAGCCATGCCGGTATTTAGTACAACGTTTTCGACGAATGAGTTCATTCAAGATTGGCTTAAGGAGCAAGGAGGTCATAGCTCCTTGGAATATCTTGAGATGCGTCCATAAAATAAAAAGGGGGGAATTGCAGTGGGTTTTATTCTGTATCTGAATCTGGGTTTCTAGAAGATGCTCGAACTCGCTTACGTGGCATAGGAGCCAGGGACGGCTCGAACTAGCTTGCGTGGCTTAGGAGCCAGGGACAGTTTATGCTTGGAATATAGCACAGATTGTACCTAAGCAGCGGTGCTTGGTGAATAGGTTTCTGGAATGCTCGCCTTTGTTCCTTCGACATGCTTGTCTAACCACTGTACCCTAGGTATGTGATTTATAGAGTTGTTTATAACCATGGTTTCGGGTTCTGTATCTATATAAGGTCTGCTGTGGTTACCAATAAACGAAGCTGTTCACTCATATTGAGTTGGTGTGCTTCCCCAGGTTTATCAGCAGGTTTTCCCTGGCCAAGTGGGTTATTCCCGACACGTAGCTGGTCAAAAGGTGCCGTGCTTGGGCTGGCAGTCGCGGGGCCATGAACCGGTCGGCTCTCCCCTGCACTTCTGCTGGTTTTCCCCCGTTTCCTTGTTGGTCTTCCCAACGGGTGGCCTTTCAGCCCACCTCTAACTGCTGGCCACAGGCTGTGAGCATCCCTTTGCTCTCCAAGGGCCGCTAGCAAAAGCACGAAGGAGGGGAAGCGGCCCGGGAGGAAGAAAGGCATCCCTGCACTCAGCCCCTTGAGCTTGCCTCTCTTCCTGGTGGCTTTTTCAGCCTTGGGCTGTGCTGGGGGTTGCTGTTTGCCCCAGGAAGCCCAGCTGCACGCGGGCAGCCGTAGCCTGCACGTCAGCCTGCTGTTGGGGCACGAGGAGTGGAGGTGTGGAGGGGATGGCGTGAAGAGCAGCGCTGGGAGCGAGGAGGAGGAGAGGGCAGCGGGTGGGCGGCAGGGGAATGTGCCTCGGAGCAGAGCTCAGCCTCGAGGTTGGAGGACACTGAGCCGTGCTGCGCTGCTGCAGCTCCAGTGGCTTCAAGCGCGTTACGGCAGCGCCGCGTGTTGTACCAGGGTGCTGCGAGGGCGCTTTGCTGAGCCATGAGGGGCGACTGCTTTGCCAAGTGTTTTCCTGTCGCTCCTTGGAGTTTCTGCGTTTGAATTACTGCACGATGATGTGCTGTTTAAACTGCTCCTCGTACCTCTGCATCATCTGCAGACTGTCAGGCTGCCAGGTCCCTGATGGAGTGGTGGAACGTTACTGGTGCTGGGCAGAGGCCAAGGCACCTTTCTCTCAACTGGCTTCCAGCTGAGCTTTTTGCCAGTTCTCGCAGCCCTCTCTGTCTGGCCCTTGGGGTAGGTTTGTGCCCACCTCGTAGCCCTCTTTTTTAGCTGGTATGTCATCAACTTGCCTATGAGGCTGTCGTGAGAGAGAGCGAGGAAAGCCTTACTGAGGTGGAGAGAAACAGAATTCACCGGTGTTTTCTTTCCCACCAAACTTCCCCGCCCCTCCCCCCCGTACAAAGCTGTCACATTGGTACCCAGTGGTTTCCCCTTTGTCACCCTTTTCCTTCACGAGTCCAGGGACGACTCCTATTTTGTTTGTATGTATCAAGCATGATGTAGTGATGTAGAATAAGGGGGGGAATGTAATGGTTTTATGCTTTGGGTTATCAGCATTCCACACCATAACATCATGTCATGCACTGGGAGTTTGACTGCTGATGCTCAAATTGCAGGTGCCTGTCTGGAGGAGAAGTAGAAACTGTGGGAGCGCACGGCCATCAGGTCAACCCGTAGAGCACTGTGGGAGCGCAGGGGCAGCAGGTCAACCCTATGAGCTCTACGGGAGCGCACTGCAATCAGGTCAGCCGGTAGAGCACTATGGGAGCGTACAGCCATCAGGTCAACCCCTAAAACTTGAAGGGTGCTAACGGCCATCAGGTCAACCCGTAAAGCTCTAAGGGAGCGCATGGTCATCAGGCAACCCGTAGAGCTCTGTAGAGTTCCCGGCAGTCAGGTCAACCCACAGAGCTCTACGGGAGAGAACGGACATCTGGTCGACCCATAGAGCTCTATTGGAGTACACGGGCATCAGGTCAACCCGTATAGAGCTAAAGAAAATGCACGGCCATCAGGTCAACCCGTAGAACTCTATGGCAGCGAACGGCCATCAGGTCAACCCGTTTTGCCCATAGGGTGCACAAGGGGCTATGCCTCATCATACACGGCTTTGTGACGTCATAATGAATTAAAGGGCATTGTGACCCCACAATGGGGTATTATGACGTCACAAGGGGCATTGTGACGTCACAATGGGCTATTGTGAGGCCATAATGGGGTACTGTTCAGGGAGAAAAAGCCACATTTAAGGGGTAAACCAGGGATTTATGGGAGAAAACCCCAGATTTAAGGGGAAGAACAAGGATTTCTGGGAGAAAAATCCACATTTACGGATAAACACCAGGATTTCTGGGAGAAAACCCCTGATTTAAGGGTTAAAACTGGGATTTCTTGGTGAAAACTCCAGATTTAAGTGGAAAAACATGGATTTCTGGGAGAAAACCCCAAATTGAAAGGGAAAAACAGGGATTTCTGGGAGAAAAAGCCAGATTTAAGTTTAGAAAAACCGGGATTTCTTGGAGAAAACCCCACATTTTGGGGGAAAAACTGGGATTTCTGGGAGCAAACCCCAAATTGATGGAAAAAAACGCGATTTCTGGGAGAAAAAGCCACGTTTAATGGGGGAAAACAGGGATTTCTGGGAGAAAACCCCAGATTTAAGGGGAAAAACAGGGAGTTCTGGGAGAAAAAACCCAGATTTAAGGTTAGAAACAGGGATTTCTTGGAGAAAACCCCACATTTTTGGGGAAAAACAGGGATTTCTGGGAGAAAACCCCAGATTGAAGGGGAAAAAGAGGGATTAAAGGGTTTTCTGCCAGCAATCCCAGGCGTTCCCTTGAAATCTGGGATTTTCTCCCAGGAATCCCAGTTTTTCCCCTTCAATCGGGGGTTTTCTGCCAGAAAAACATCCCGAGCCCCTCCGCCATCGCAGCTCCGTCCCGCCCCCGGCCTCTCATTGGTCAGGGCCAGTTCCGGCCCGTTCGTGCCGCTCCTTGGTCAGCGGCAGCGCCGCCAGCTCCCATTGGCTGAGGCGCAGCGCGCGGGAACGGCCGTTGGCAGCCGGCTCTCCCCTCAGACGGTGCCGGTCCCACAGCCGCTGCGCGCCGGAGCTGTGCGGGCAGCACCGAGACGGAACCGCGGCACGACGGGAGCGGTGCTGAGGACAGCGGCGCCGGATCCGGGAGGGACGGAGAGCGGCTGCGGGACAGGGAAGGAAGCGTGCGCGGCCATCAGCCACCGCCGTGTGGGGTGAGGGGCTGGGAGCGGGGCTGGGATGTGGGGATGTGGATGGAGCCAGGATGGGGTGTGGGGAAGTGGGATATATATGGGACGGGCTGTGGATGTGGGATCGGTATGGGGCTCCGGGGAGCTCGGGAGAGATCCAGGGGGCTGACGGGGAAATAGAGGGGGCGAGGAAGCTGTGGGGAGGTGGGGAGAGCTGCGGGGGGGCAGGGGGCTGCAGAAGGCTGTTGGGGTGTAGGCAGGCTGACGGGGCTGGAGTGGGCTGTGGCAGGGGATTGGGGTACACGGGGCTGCAGGGGTGGGTCTGGGGGATTTGGGTCCTGTTTCTGAGCCTGGGCTGGATGCCAGAGGTGAGTCACCAGCCTTCATCTCACGCTCTCTGCTCGTATGTGGCTGCGGTCGTTCAGGCAGGGTTCAGCTTTTCACTGCCCGGTGATTTCTACTCCACGAGTAGCCTGGGTAGTCGCTGTTTCTTGGGTGCTGCGTGCACCCAGTGTCCTGCTGGCTTTGTATCTGCACATCACAGATCTCTCCAGTAAGAAAACCCAGATGTTCTTCCATGCTGCCGCTGAGGATTGTTTCACACGGCCCAGAGAGAGTATGGGGAAAGCTGCTGAGCGCCAGCCAGCTGCCCACCTGGCAGCTCTGCAACTTGCATAACTCTGCTACGCAGCTGCGTAGATGGCAGCGTGTGCTGGAAAGTTCTCCTCAGCCTTTGGGTGCAGAAGTGCCTGCAGGGAAGGCCGGGCAAAAATCCTTGGCTGCCTGCCGTGCTGGAGCCCCACAGGCGTCCCAGGGGTGGCTGTTGTCCTTATTGACTTCACCCAAAAGACCATTGGGTTCAATCCTTTGTTTGTCTGAAATGTATTTTCGTGCTTTGTGTTCAGGTCCTGAGAGACAGAAAGAGGCGTGGAGAATTGGCGAATATCCGCAGAGGCTCTGCCATGTCCTGAAGAAAATGGTGAAAGAGAAGGCAGCACAGGGTGGGTGTCTTTCAGTCTGTTCACTGAAAGACTGGGGAAGCGGAGTTTCTAGATAGATACATGGATGGGATACAGGTGCTGGGATGGTGCTGGGATGTGCTGGAATGGTGCTTGGATCTGCTGGGATGGTGCTGGGTTGTCCTTATATGGTGCTGGTATAGAGTAGGCATTTGCTGCGATGGTGCTGGGACGAGCTGGGTTGTGCTGGGCTGGTGCTGGGATGGTGTGGAATTGTATGGGATGTGCTGGGTTGTGCTGGTATGGGGCTGGGATGTTTTTGGATAGTGCTGGGATGTGCTGGTGTAATAGGAGCAATCTGTTGTTTGTTAATCAAATCATTTGTAAGCTTATCACTAGTAAACTGCAACAACAGCAGGGGCCAGTTTCCTACTACAGACATCCGGAAACACCAACAAACACAGCAATTTAAGGTATGGATCCCAGGAGTTACACAGCTTTAAAGATGCTGCGTAAGGATTATGAACGGATGTATTGCAAAGATGCCAGGCCTCCCCATCTGACAAGACAAAGGATGGCTGCCTAACAACAGGACCACGCCTGCGCAAGAGATATTGTGCAGCCACGAACACAGGCTAGTGAACTGTATAAAGACTGTCAGCTGGAAAGGGAAAGCGCGCGCCGTTGGTGGAGCAGAGACTCCCCGGCCGCCCAGCGCTGTTTTGCTTACTTGCTTGCTTTAATAAAAGACGATTTCGAGAATATATAATTGGGTTGTTCAATTTGTTTGGCATAATATATAACACTGGGATGGTGTGGGGTGCAGCTGGGATGGTGCTGGGTTGTGCTGGGATGGTGTGGGACGGTGCTGCGAAGTGGTGGAATGTTCTGTGATGCAGCAGCTGGGATGAGATGTGCTGGGATGGTGCTGGGATGTTCGGTAATGGTGTGGGATGTGCTTGAAAGGTGCTTAGATGGTGCTGGGATGGTGCTAGTTTGTGCTGGGATGTTACTGGGATGGTGCTGGGATGCGCTGTGATGGTGCTTGGATGTGCTGGGATGGGTCTGGGATTTGCTGGGATGGGACTGGAATGTGATGGGATGGTCTAGGATGGTGCTGGGATGTGCTGGGATATTCTGGGGTGTGCTTTGCTGGGGCTGGGCTGGTGCTGGGATGGTGTGGGGTGATGCTAGGATGTGCTGGAATGGTGCTGGGATGTGCTGGGTTGTTCTGGGATGGTGCTGGGAAGGTGTAGGATGGTTCTGGGATATGTTGGGATGCAGTGGGCTGGTGCTGGGATGTGCTGGGATAGTGCTGGTATGGGGCTGGGATGTGCTGGGTTGTGCTGGGATGGTGTGGGAAGGTGATATGATGGTGCTGGGTTGTACTGGGATGTGCTGGGATGATGTGGGATGTTCTGGGATGATGTGGGATGATGCTGCGAAGTGGTGGGATGTTCTGGGATGCAGCGACTCGGATGAGATATGTTGGGATGTGTTGGGATCATCCTTGGACATGCTGGGATGTTGTGGGTTGGTGCTGGTGTGTGCTGGGATGGTGCTGGGATGTTCTGAATTGGTGTGGGATGTGCTTGAATGGTGCTTAGATGGTGCTGGGATGCTGAGCGCCAGCCAGCTGCCCACCTGGCAGCTCTGCAACTTGCATAACTCTGCTACGCAGCTGCGTAGATGGCAGCGTGTGCTGGAAAGTTCTCCTCAGCCTTTGGGTGCAGAAGTGCCTGCAGGGAAGGCCGGGCAAAAATCCTTGGCTGCCTGCCGTGCTGGAGCCCCACAGGCGTCCCAGGGGTGGCTGTTGTCCTTATTGACTTCACCCAAAAGACCATTGGGTTCAATCCTTTGTTTGTCTGAAATGTATTTTCGTGCTTTGTGTTCAGGTCCTGAGAGACAGAAAGAGGCGTGGAGAATTGGCGAATATCCGCAGAGGCTCTGCCATGTCCTGAAGAGAATGGTGAAGGAGAAGGCAGCACAGGGTGGGTGTCTTTCAGTCTGTTCACTGAAAGACTGGGGAAGCGGAGTTTCTAGATAGATACATGGATGGGATACAGGTGCTGGGATGTGCTGGGATGGGGCTGGGATGTTTTTGGATAGTGCTGGGATGTGCTTGGATTGTATGGGCTGCAGCTGGGATGTGCTGGATTGTGCCGGGCTGGTGTGGGATGGTGCTGCGAAGTGGTGGAATGTTCTGTGATGCAGCAACTGGGATGAGATGTGCTGGGATGGTGTGGGATGGTGCTGGGATGTTCTGTAATGGTGTGGGATGTGTTTGAATGGTGCTTAGATGGTGCTTAGATGGTGCTGGAATCATCCTTGGACATGCTGGGGTGTTGTGGGATGGTGCTGGTATGTACTGGGATGGTGCTGGGATGTTCTGTCATGGTGTCAGATAGTGTGTGATGGGGCTGGGAGGTGCTGGAATCGTGCTGGGATGATGCTGGGATCGTGCGAAATAGTATGGGACGTCTGGGTTGTGCTGGGATGGTGGTCAGATGTGCTGGGATAATGCTGGTTTGATGCTTGGATGTGCTGGGATGGGGCTGGGATGGTTTGGGATGAGCTAGGATGTGCTGGGATGTTCTGGGGTGTGCTGGGGTGGTGCTGGGATGGGGCTGGGATGTGCTGGGATGTGCTGGGATGAAGCTGGGATGAGCTGGGATCACAGAATCACACAGAATCACAGAACTGTAGGGGTTGGAAGGGACCTCCAGAGATCATCGAGTCCAACCCCCTGCCAAAGCAGTTCCCTACACCAAGTCACACAGGTAGGCATCCAGGCAGGTCTTGAACATCTCCAGAGAAGGAGACTCCCCCACCTCCCTGGGCAGCCTGTTCCAGTGCTTCGTCACCTCACTGTACAGAAGTTCCTTCACACATTGGTGCGGAACTTCCTGTGCTGCAATTTCCGGCCGTTTCCCCTTGTCCTGTCTCCACTCACCACTGAAAACAGTCCAGCCTCGCCATTCTGCCCCCCACACCTTAGATACTGATAGACCTGGATCAGGTCCCCTCTCAGCCTTCTTTTCTCAAGGCTGAACAGACCCAGTTCACTCAGCCTTTCCTCATAGCAGAGATGCTCCAGGCCCCTCACCATCTTGGTGGCCCTCTGCTGGACTCTTCCCAAGAGCTCCCTGTCTGTTTTGTGCTGGGGAGCCCAGAACTGGACGCAGTGCTCCAGATGAGGCCTCAGCAGGGCAGAGCAGAGGGGGAGGATCACCTCCCTCCACCTGCTGGCCACGCTCTGTGCAATGCACCCCAGGATGCCATTGGCCCTCTTGGCCACAAGGGCACACTGCTGGCTCATGGCTGACCTGTCGTCCACCAGGACACCCAGGTCCCTCTCCGCAGAGCTCCCCTCCAGCAGCTCATCCCCAACCTGTACTGGTGCATGCAATTATTCCTCCCCAGATGCAAGACTCTACTCTTGCTTTTGTTAAACCTCATGCAGTTTTTTTCTGCCCAGCTCTCCAGCCTGTCCAGGTCTCGCTGAACGGCAGCACAGCCTTCAGGTGTGTCAGCCAATCCTCCCAACATGGTATCATCAGCAAACTTGCTGAGGGTGGCCACCATCCCCTCATCAAGGTCATTGATGAAGATGTTGAACAATCCCTGTTTTTCCCCTAAAATCTGGGGTATTTCCGCTTAAATCTGGGGTTTTCTGCCAGAAACCCCTGTTTTTCCCCTTAAGTCTGGGGTTTTTCCCCTTAAATATGGCTTTTCCTTTTAGAAATCCCTGTTTTTCCCCTTAAGTCTGGGGTTTTCTCCCACACATCTGTTTTTCCCCTCGTGCAAGGATGTGCACGCATGCGTGTGTGACTGCACAGCTGTTGTGTGAGTGCGTCAGAAAGTCCTTGGAGCAGCAGCTCATGGATGCCACTGGACAAATCGGGCCGTGCGCTCTGTGTTGATCTCTATGGCGATGTTTTTTATTGATTGTATCCAAACTAGGAATGCCGAGTTGGGCGGCACTCGGAACGCTGCCCTGCAACGCCACGCACTGCAGCGCTGCCTGCTGATGCTCCTCCTCTCAGTCGTTCAGCTGCAGCTTCTGCATCATCTCCACCAGGCTGTTCATGGCGGAGGACTGGAAAGAAACAAAGCGAGTGTAGAAACAGGACAGAAACAATGTGGGCAGATCTCCTTAAGCAAGGCTGATCAGTGCACTTGCAGAACGGCCCCATGCAGCACAGCACGTTCCTGCCATTCAGGGCACTGGCGTTACTTGCCACAGCAGCTGCCTATGCTAAGATTCATGCTCTGCTGGGGGAACAAGGTTTCCAAGGTCGCAGTGCCCGACATGGCAAGGCTCTTTATGGCAGCAAAACCCTCCGGCCGTTACCAACGGTGTCCTTCTGAAGGCAGAGGAAGGCACCCAAGCTCCCCTGGGCAGCTCTCACTGACAGCGTGATTTCCTCAGACACACAGCGGGGTGTTTTTCTGTGACATCACTGCCCTCAGGACCTTACAGCATCTTTCACGGCTGACAGACACAGGCACTGAGAGCAACAAGAGCCGTGTCTGTGCTCACCAAGGACTCACCTCTGCATGTGCAGCTGCAGCTCTGAGGGAAGCCTTCTTCAGTTGCCCTCTCCTCTCTTTTTGTTGTTGTCGTCTTGCTATAAAGCAAGAATAAAAATGAATTCATTCTGTCAGCAGCAGAACTGTGTAAACAGGGTACCGCAAAAGCAGAAGGCAGAAAAAAGACAGGGGAAATTTGAGCAGGAAGCCTCTCAGTGAATGACATTTCCAGGGGGACAAACAGAAGACGAGCGTGCAGTTAAAGAGACGGGGTTACATGGCACCTCACTGCCTTGGGACTTTGGAGGCTTCAACTCTTTTCCCCTCTGCAGAGAAGGAAAAAGCAAAGCCAACGCTGTGCAGCCTCCGTGTGCTTGATAAGGGCAGCTCAGCCCTGCAGGGCGGTAGCACAGCACCTGCTTACCTCTCAGCTTGGAGCTCCGTGCTGCAGCAGGCCCGGGCTGTGCTGCTGGAGCCGGCACGCTGCCTCCGCTCTCAGCCCTCGCTCTTTTGCAAGCAGGCAGCTGTGCTGCTGTTTGCTGCTCTTGTTCCAAGCCCTTGCGTTTAGATCCCGCCAGGGACTTGGAGACAGAGCGGGGGCACACGGCAGGGGCAGGTCTTCCCCCTGAGCTGGGACCTGCTGATGGAGGAAGCCCTCCAGCCTGGAGACGAGCTCTCTCTGAAAGGACCTCCTGCACCGCTTTCACGTAGATCTTTCCATTGGGCTCAGCACCTCTGTCTGTTATAATCAAGAGAAGAGAAGAGAGGAGATACGAGAGTCCAGTGCTACTTTGAGTCTGCAAGATGGGCCACAATACTCTGAAATCTGTTCTCGAGTGTACACAGTATGGAATCTTAGCACGTTGGGTTGAGATTACAAAACAGGACAGGAAGGTAATAGTAGATCCCAGGGATTAATACCTCAAGCAGCACACAGCAACGTCAGTCCCAGAAAGAACAGAGAGAGAGCCTAGCTGGAAAGACAGTGCACCAAACCCAGATGCCTGCTGTGTGTCCGTACCTCTCTTGGGTGCTGTGCCACACTGGGTGCTTCTGGCTTGCCTTTCTGCAAGGCTGCGCTTGGCTGGAAGGCTGCTTGCATCAGCTTCTGACAGAAAGGAAACAAAGACATGAAGAGCATCTCTTTGGAGGAACATTTTAGCACTGCCAGCCACAGATTTCTGCTCCTCAAGCATCGTTTCTTTCCGCTGCTACAGCGTTGTGCCACTTCTGCAGTCAGCACAGATCTGCAGCGTCCTTTCCTCTCCCCTCCATTACACACAGCCCTGCATGCAGCTCTGCTTAGAGGCAGCACCCACACCACAGCTCACAGGAGCTTCTTACCTGGGGAGGCTTTCCGTTTCCCCCCGTGCCCAGCACCATCCCACGGATGCGCAGGCTGCGTCCCTGCAACAACAGATCCAGTGTGATTGCACAGACACCAGGAGCAGCACTGTCCTGTCAGCCCACATCCCCCCCAAAACCAAAAGACGCTGTTCTACAGCCAGAGCAGAAACTGATGTTCAAACTGCAGTGTGCTTACACAAAGCATTACTGCTCTCATTCCTGTCAGATGGCAGCAGAGGAACCCCGGACTGCCTGACAGCTCTGCAATCTGCAGAGCAAAGCTGCATCAGCAAACAAAACGCTACCGGGTGCAAAAGTTGAGGCAGGTATTTTTTGGCCCTAAAAGGAATGCACTCAGCTCTGAGCACCACCACTTCTACACAGACTTCTGTCTCGCTGCTGCCATCAGCTGTTGCTGTCGGCCTCTCTAATGCTTCCACCGTGGTTACTGGACATCGCTACAGCACTGCAGCTGCTCAGAAGTGATACCTAGCATGCATTCCTCCATCCTTCACGACAGAGGACTGCAGAAACTCACTTTTGCGTGGCAGTGAGGACGGCCCGTCCCCATCGCGTCCCTCTGTGCGCTGCGAGGCGCCGTTGGATGTCTGGCAGCCTGCTGGCTGCTGCCTCCAAACGCGGGGAACCGCGCCGCGCTGCTTCTGAGGAGAGAAAGGAAGAAACGTTGGAGGGAACGGGCAGCCAAGATTTGCACAGAGCTTCCCGGTCGTGCCAGAGATGGGATAGCAGAGTGCTGAGATGTTCTTTATCACTGAGGGAAAATACGGCCCCAGTCATGCCCACGCCATCAGCCCGGGCTGTCAGCAGCGAGCGCAGAATGCAACTGGTGACTGAGGTCACAAAGGACCTACAGGGCTCCCCCTGCTCCAGCCATTCCCTTAAACATGAGAAAAAGGAAGAAGAAGCAAGCCAAGGAAACCCAGCCGTACCTTTCCTCTCCCAGAGCAGGAATTGGAACTGCGGTCGTCCCCTGGCTGAGACATGGCCGCTGTCTCTGAGGAAGCTGAAGTTCCAAGGGCTGTGCACAGGAACTTCTGTGCTCTTGGATAGAGCTGGCTTCCCTCTGTCTTTGATGGCCTTGATCTCTAAGAATCTCCTTTTGGACAGGAACCCTGCAGAAAGGATCCACCAGTGAAACATCATGAGGAAGAAGCATCTTCCTAGCTTTCTTCTGCCGCGCCATGGAGTCTCTTGAGGAGGGCAGCGTCTGGACGTCAGCTGGCTGCGAGAGCCGCCTGCCACCAGGTCCAGTTTGTGTCTGACTGCCACGGCTTGTGTCAGCAAGCGCCCTTCTCCATCTCCTCAACAGCTCTGCACCCAGCCATGCGTGGGGCAGGGGGCACGAGCTGTGCTCTGAGAAGCTTGTGCTCTCCTTGCTTTTCAATGTCCGCCGTGAAGGCGGGGGCTCAGCAGTGACTTTCCAGGGGAGGAAGGACATCTCATCATCCTCACTGAAACGTGGGATGGAATCTCCACAAGAACCATTTCCCCTGGAAACAGCCGTGCTGAGGGGCAGCGCTGGAGCTGGGAACTCCTCCCCAGCCCAGCTTTTCTGTTGAGACACCTCCCGGCACCCAGCCAGCACCAACCCAGCTCACCTGGTCACTGCCCAGCCGGAGCGGTGCCCAGCTGACGCACACGCCGCAGCGCTGCTCCCAGTGGGCTCTAAAGGATGATCTCTCTCTCTCGAAAAGCACAGAGCTCAGTCTCGGTGTGCAGCACGCTCACCAGACCACCAGCTCTGCTCCAGCTGGGGCACAAACGCTCCCAGCCTGGCAACCACTGTGACCTCAGCAAGTGCCTGCATCACCGCTGTGCTTGCATCATAGGCAAAGGAGCGGTCACCTCCCAGATCCAAATTGTAGGAAACCTGAGACTGACCAATGGGGTGAATGGGGTTAATTGACTGGGGGTTAATTGAAGTAAAGCAACAGAGAAGTGAAGACGACCCTTGTGCAGCCCAGTAAAAACGCAGTATGGCCTCGTAGTGGTCAGCGGGGTCCCAGAGGAACAAGTAGGAGCTGGGAGGAGTGCACAGCAGTACGGAGCAGCAAAGTGCAGCATGGCCAAGTGAAAGCCAGTAAGGAGCAGCATGGCCTCAGAGCGGTCAGTGGAGCCCTGTAGGAATCATCAGAAAGCAACAGGAAGGCACAGGTGTGCCCAGGGCCGGTGCCAGCCTCTGCCTCTGGCTTTGGGCCTTCAGCCTGGTGCCGGCCTCTGCCTCTGGCTTTTGGCCCCAGGCCGGTGCCGGCCTCTGCCTCTGGCTTTGGGCGCAGGGCTGGTGCCGGCCTCTGCCTCTGGCTTTGGGCCCCAGGCCGGTGCCGGCCTCTGCCTCTGGCTTTGGGCCCCAGGCCGGTGCCGGCCTCTGCCTCTGGCTTTGGGCCCCAGGCCAGTGCCAGCCTCTGCCTCTGGCTTTGGGCCCCAGGCCGGTGCCAGCCTCTCGGGCTGTGCGTCAGGCCTAGGCCTGGTGCCGGCCTTTCAGGACTGGCTTTAGGCTCCACGGCCGGTGCCAGCCCGCCCGGCTGTAGGTGTGGCTGTCAGCTCCGGCTCTAGCACTGCCCCTGTGGCTGTAACCGCGGCACTATGGCCCAGGGCTGGTGCTGGCTCTCTGGCTGGAGCTTCAGATTTCAGGGCCGGCTCTCAGGCTGTGGCTTCAGGCCCGAAGCTGGTGCCGGCTTCTCGTGCTGTGGCTCCAGGTTTAGGCCCAGGGCCAGTGCAGCCTCTCTGGCTGGGCTTCAACGCAGGGTCGGTGCTGGCCGCTCAGGCTGTGGCTTCAGGTCCCTTGGCCGGTGCCAGTCTCTCTGGCTGTGTGTTTAGGCCCCAGGGCCACTGCTGGCTTCTCTGGCAGCATCTTTAGGCCCAGGGTGTGTGCCAGCCTCTCGAACTGGGACTGTGGCTGTGAGCCCCTGGGCTGGATCCAGCCTTTTGGGCTCTGGCCCAAAGTCACCAGGCCTGGTACCAAATTGTAAGAAAACATGAGGGCCGCCCAATGGGGTTATCTGAAGGAACAAAACAGAGAAATTCAGATGACTCTTGTGTAACCAGCCTGGGTCATCCTCTCGCTCAGGCACCGCATGATCGGACCCAGGAGATGTTGCCCCCAGGCTGCCCCCAGATTGGAGGCCGGAAGGATTTGGGCTTCCAAGCAATCAGCAAGCATTTGGATGAGTCAGCCCTCTGGTTTTTGTGAGGACAGACGAGTCCACCTTGGAAAGCCATCTGGGCAAAGGCAGAACAGCTTCGTTGTAGGGCTGCAGCACTCCGTGGCGAGGCGCTGCTCAAACGCTGGGCCTGCATTTCCTCCTGGGCATCCACGCGTGCTCTGAGTCTGCTGCAGCTTTCTGCAGGGCTTGTGGCTTCCTGCTGAGGAGCTCCTCGTGTTCTTCTGCAACTGCCCCCCAGCATCACTGCTGCCTCCTCTGGTGCCGTGCCGGGAGATGCGTCAGCGTCCATCAGCCTGCACTTCCTTCCTCCCAGCAGCAGCTGCTCCTGCACTGACCTCCATTCACACTGGATGCCGTCCACTTCTAGCGCCAGCTGACCTGTGAGACAGAGAAAGGAAATGTGGCATTAGCACAACTGCAGACACCCGAGGCTGTGCCACCACCACGTACTGCAGCCTTGGGAAGCCAGCTGCCACTGCAACCTTGGTCAGAATTAAAGCAGGCGCCGTAAATTAAGTGTGACTTCTGAACTGAAGAAATTGCCACAGTCAGAAATAAATACTGAAATCGCTTACTGAACTGTAGGTGGTTACCTCTGAATTCTTTTGCTTTGGGGAAAATATGGACTTGGAATTGAAGGGTACAAGAAAAACGATGAGTACTTGGCAACTCAGGCAAACTGAGCAGTGCAGGGAAGATGGTTGCATTTCTTCTTCTCCTGGCCCAGAAATGAATTTTCCTACCTTAAAAGAGGTTCTTAAAAGCGGGACCTTAAAAGAGAAAAGAGAAGAAGAGCCTGACAGAGTTGACACAATACAGTCTCACATCAAGGGTAGAAGCCAGAGAGCTCTCATGGCACAAAGCTCAGGGCTGCAGAAATTAAGGGTGCCTGTAAGCTTTAAAACAAAGTGAATGACAAGGTAGAATGCGAAACATCAGCACTTCCTGCAGAGCACATCACACAGCTGTAGGCACCGCCTGAGCTAACAGTCAGGTCAGAAAGGAAAACCTGACTATGTGAACACAGGGACAAGCTGCTCTCTTCTTCTGGGCCTTTTTTTCACAGTGAGGATTTCCCCCAAGAGCGCCGCTCAGGCTGCTGCTGTCTCCAGCTGTCGGTCACTTCCACTGCTGGACGCTGTGCCCACAGCTCATTCTGCTTTGGGCAAAGCCTGCTGGGTGAACTCCAAACCAAGGTCCCAGCCACACTAATCCAGCTGGTTGGTCTGAAAGGGCTCAGAGGCCACGCATGGGATCCCTTCTGCTGCTGGTTCTCTCAGGGCAAGGAGCTCCACTCTCAGAGCAGCAGCCAAGAGCCAGAAGGCAGAAAAAGCTGCCAGTCCCCATGGATGTGGCTGTCTGCAAAGACAACAGCTGCCTGCTCTTCAGCAGGGTGACGCTCACCCAGCAAAGCCCTCACCCAGCAGATGCCTTTCCTTACACTCAGGGCTGCCTCACTTTTGTGCAGCCCTTGGCACTGCATTTCCAATCCAAGCTCACATAGATCTCAACCATTCCTTCTGTGTCAGTCTACTTGGATCCCCAGTTAGGGCTGCAGCTCAAGAGGTCACCACAACAGGAATAGCACAACACGCAACTGGAAAACACAGCTCAAAGCTGAGAAGAGCCACCTCTGACCTTGGGCACAACTCACCAAGAGCCGGGCCTTGCAAACTTGGCTGATCTGAGCATGCGGGAGGGGGCTGGCAATCAGACCAGCAGTGTCCATTTCAATTGCAGCTCCGTGTAGAGAAGAACGCCAACCAGTAACAGGTGTGAATGAGTTCATTCACAAGCTGCACAAGGAGTTTGTTCTTGATTAAAAAAAGCATGCATTCCAAGTCAAAAAGGGAACAGCAGGAGTTGATATCAATGGAAGACGTTCCTATTCCCACACCTCATCCTCCTACCACTTTCCTTGGTTTCCTACAGCTTTCCTTGCCTCACCCCTCGCCCCAGCTCCTGGAAAATGCCCGCAGACTGAAAGTCAGCTCTCAAATGCATAGACTCCTTTCCCATTGCTCCATTAAAAGAAGACTTCAGACTTGTTTCACGCACTCCAACTGACCGAGCAGTGGTACCACAATCACTCATGACACACGGAGGCCACTCTCAAAAGCTTCTAACAAGTCCTGCCCCAAGACCAACATCTCCACAGCCATCCTTCTCACGTGAGTCCAGGAAACAAATCCACAGCACAGGCTTTCTGAACTGCTATCATATCAGTAGCATTTCTGGTGGTAGAAAGGCACAGCAAATAGTCCATCAGAGACATTCTGGCACATCTCCCATGAAAAACAGCATGATTCAAACCCCTGTGTTTCTAAAGATGAAAAACATCCAGTAAGCAGCAACGAGAGGCTCTGTCTTTAAATCTTTCCAAAGGGAGAAGTGTTCATGTCCACTTTTCCTGACCACACAAACACGGCCCCAGCTGTCAGAGCCCTTCTGCCATAGCACAAGCAGACTGCACGCACATTAAAGAGCACGCACAGCCCCTCCTGAGGTCCTGGAGCCACGGCTCCCCTTCAGAGCTCCACAGGTTACCGGTGTTTCACACTGATGCAGCCTCACTAAAGCTTGGTAGGTGTCAAAGAAGGCCTGCAGAAGGCAAGAGGCGGCAGCCAGAGGACAGGACATTTTCCATTTATTATCCCTTTGTTGCAATAATCTGACTTAGCCTAACTTTCCTGGATATTTCTCAGTCATAACATCTGTGTATTCATTGGTTATGCATTAGGGTACATTATAATGTACGTGCTGAGAATTGTCTCATGTTAAGCTACCTCATCATCTGTTTTCCACTAATTTTTGTTCTTTGCAGTAGGCATCATAGGTGAGACTGACCTGGAAAGTGAACGTGTGACTACTTGGAAAATCAACCCACTGCTGGGGAGAAAAGGACAGGACACCCTCTGCAGGTTCCTTCCCCATCCGCCTGGGGCAGTGGCAGCAGAGCTGAAGATGAGAGTCCAGAAGGCACTCAGACAGAAGTGAAAATCCAAACCGTGAAAGTAAGAATGAAGTCTTGACAGAAGTTTGTGTCACTGAATTCAGAGAACTGTTCTCAAACCTCAAAGACATGACTGTGTTCACTTGGCGAGGAATCAAACGTGCAGCAGAGGAAACACTCTCTGGCTCCTTTCCCTGTGCCCCAGGTCTGTTCTGACACTGGCAGCGAGGCGCAGATCTTGTGTTTCTCAGGGGGAGAGAGGAGTTGCAGCTGAATCCAAACCTAGAGTCGGCTTGGGCTGGTAAAATTCCTCCTCCAGTGTCTGTAGGAATGAATGGATTTCAGGGAGAGATTCCCAAGAAAACCAGCATGTTTGATGGAATGATTCAACTTCAAAGCTGTATCAGTCCCTTTAGTCACCTGTTGTGCAACACCAGAAATGAAAACAAAACCCCACCTGCAGGGCAAAATCGGGATGAAGTGAAAATTGAACGGGTTTTGGAGCCATTTCAACATTTTTCCCTTGTTTTTTCCAGCTCCAGGAATGCGAAGAAGCTGTAAAGGAGCTAGAAGCCTCTCTGGGTAAACGAAAAGAGGTGGGGTAATGTAAGGATGCTGATTGCCTGCAGTGCCATTTGACTTGGTGCTTGTTATCTGGAGCCATCGTGCGTTTGCCAGCTTCAGTGCTTCTCTCTTTAAAGCACTGGCAATCCGGAATTGGAAGTTGATCAGATGGCTTTAATAGTGAAGCTGACAGGAGCTGTCAGTGCTGCTGGAGCCCTGTTCTGTGCAGCTGTCTGCAATGGGTGCAGGGAGCAGCACTGAACACCTGCAGCTGTTTCCTGCAGACAGACACGCAGACATAACCCCGCCTTCTGCCTTGCTGCCAGGGTTTTCTGTTATTTCCTAGAATCCTGCTAGTTCTCTTTGCTGTTTTTCTGTCCTCGATGGCTTTGCTTTGGGATTTTTTCCTTTGCTCTGCTGTCTAAGAAGTGTTGAATGGCAGCCTGAACCCCTGACGGAGCAGCTGAGGAAAGGAGCCGGTGAGCCCTGGGAGCGCAGCTGAAGGCAATGGAGCTCCGTGGCTGGAAGGGGCGGAGCCTGGCTGCCCCTCCTGGAGCTCCTTTAGGGGCTGAGTGGCAAGGGGGAAGGGTTTGTTTCTGGAGGGTTCTGTGCTGTGGAGTTTGTTGTGTGGGTGTAAGTCCTTGGAGATGGTGAGCAGTCCTTTTTGTGCCTGTGTAATGTATTGCTGTTGCTCTGGTGCTTCTGCTGCTTCGTGTGTGATGGCTTTCTTTCCAATTTGCTTTTTGGTGTTGTGCCTTCTGTCACAGATGGGCAAGGGGGGAGGGGCTGTCGGCTCCGGGCCGAAGGGGGGGGCGGGGGGTGCAAGGGGGGGGCCGAGGGGGATGGGGGGGGTCGACGGGGGGGGCTCAGGGGGAGGGGTGTGGAGCTGTCACTTCTGGGCCTAAGAGGAGGCCAGTCGGGGGGGGGCTGAGGGGGAGAGGGGGGAGTTGTCGGCCCTGGGCCAAGGGGGGGGGGGGGGGGGGGGGGGTTGGTGTTGGCTCTGTGCCGCTCTGGGCCAAAGGGGGGGGGTTGTCGGCTCTGGGACGTTCTGGGGTGAAGGGGGGGGGGGGGGTGGCAGGAGGCTGTCAGAAAGCCGGCTGTGATTTTCCTCCCATGAAGGGACGCAATGGGAATGGAGTGTCAGTGCCACCAAGCAGAAGTGAGCTGCTTATGTCATGAAAGATATGGTCATGATGATTGATTATGAGCCGTTGCAGTGCGATAGGGGAGGTGAAGTAACTGCTTGTTTGGGAGTTCAGGGCAGAGCTGTGAGAAGTGAAATGGCAGTTTGTGTTTGGCTGTCAAAATGGTGGAGCTTTATTGGAGTGAAAGGTGTGGGCTTTGTGTAGGCAGGCCCCGGGTTGATTTCTGTAAGCAGGCCCCCTCTCAGGTTGGTCTTTGCTGCTTGCTGTGCCTACCTGCCTGCTCGCTGTGCTTGCTGCATCTGGTTCCAGTGGTTGTGGCCAGGCTCCCCAGGGCTGTGGGCCTGGTCCTGAGCTGCTGCAGCTGGAAGACCGTCTGCGTTTGGGTTGTCCTTCCTGGAGCATCAGGTTGGACTTGATGATCGTTGTGGATCCCTTGCAAGTTAGGATTCTGTGATCTTGGTGGTTTGCCTGGAAAATACCAGATGATTTTTTTATCCCCTCCTTTTTTCTTGGCATTTAAACTTGCAGTTTCATTTCCAGACGTGAGAGTGGAGTTGGCTAAGGGGAGGAGGGTAAGTTGCTTCTTTACTTGCTGTTCTCCGAGGTGGGTCTGTGTGTTTAGTGCCCAAGTTGTGGTAGCTGTGTAGCTGGGCATGTTCCCAATGGTCATAAAAAGACTCTGCTGCTGCCAGCACAGAATTTGGCCACAGGACTGCCTGCTGGATAAAGTTCTGTGGATTGATTGTCTGCTAGTTGCGGTGGTATGTTCTGTTCATTTTTTCCATGACATCAGGTTTTGAGGTTGCTGAGATGGGTTGATGAATCAATCACTTGCAGCTTGTTTGAGCCTGGAGCAGTTGAATCGTCCCAGACAGCACTGTTAAATGAAAGCTTATAATGGGTTTGGAATCGTAGCTCTGCGCTGGGCTGTGCCACTAAAACATGTTGGCGTTTGATACTCTGAGTGGATTTTATTTTTTAAGCGAGCATTGGGAAGCAGTGAAGTTGAGCAGAGGAGCCTTAGTGGTGTGGTTGTATCAGGTGTGCCTGATTTCATGATGACAGGTGGCCTCTTAGTAGAGTTCAGGCTCTGAGCCCTCAAAGCAGTAATGGAACGAGTTCCGGGTGATAGCAAGGCTAATGCAGAAAGGTTTTGATGAAGCTGTCCCAGAAGAGTTACCGATCCTTAGCAGCCTGGCTGGTGTGTGGTGTACATTCCTGAGATGTTCCTTCCTCTGTGCTGATGAAGCAGCTGCTGTTACGTAAGGGCATTAAGGCATTGGATCGTGGCTTCAGAGCACAGTGAAGGCAGTTGGAAGGCAGGAAGGTGGCGAGTTGGCATCGTACTATGAGCCCAAATTCAGCAAACCATTACTGCTAAACGGGGGTCTGGGTTATGTTTTAAGTTTTTGTGATTCCTGTGAGGCTTAACCGTCTGTTTATCGGTTTGCAGTGCAGGTGCCTAGGAGCCATGTTTTTGCTAGGGAGAGCGGTGTGCTTGCGTACCTTGTGTGCTGTTCAGCAAGGGCATGGTAAAAAGCAGTCCTGGATGTTGGGTGAGGAGCAGAGTGGGGGAGGCGAGCCCAGTGTCGAGACAGCAGGGGAAGCAGCTAGCTTCCACACAGCGCCCAGGTGGAGTGCCAAGGAGATGAGATGAAGCAGCGTTGAAGGTGTTTTTCCAGGAGCTGTGACTCCCAGGGCTCGGCAGCAGAGCTGTCCCTGGGGTTGCTTTCACAGGACACCCCCAGCCCTCCTCAGGACCCACGGTGAGTGTGTGGGTGACAAGGTGACAAACGTGCCACTGAGTGACAGCATCAGGGTGGGGATGTGTGGAACACAGCACCCGGGGGGAGACGGGCAGCCTGGGGAGGCGTGTGGGGAAGGTCAGCCGCAAGGAGAAAGTCTGCCCCCATTGGAAAAAAGGGCCTGTTGAATGCCTTGGGTGAGATGTTGGAGAACAGGAAGTTAGTGAGGTGAAAATGTGCCACCTGGGTACCGTTTGAGCCCCCCCAACCCCACAAGTGCTGAGCAAAGCTCTCCAGTGCCCCTGGTGCTCGTTGCAGTTCCCCAGTGAGCTCCTGTTGCCTCTCGGCATTGCCTTGACTCTCCTTGTGCAAATTCGGTGCTCCCCGATGGAGATGTTCAGCCTGGAGGAGCTCCTGGCTGCCTGCAGCCACCCCAACATCCCCAGAGGTGGGCACGGGGGTGTGGGGGGGCTTTGGTGCTGCATGAACAACTGCAGGCAGAGGTGTAGCAAAGGGAATGCAGAACATTTAATAGTGAAACGTACAAAACAGTGCACAAATGACAAGATTCCCAACCATTTCCCACCCCTAAGAACAGTTTCTGATCCCACCCCCTAAAATTCCCACCCTCTGATCAGCTTCCCACCGCCCGATCAATTTCTCCCTCCCACCAGTAGTTTCTTCCCCCTCCGAAAAACTTCCCAGCCCCCCAAAAATCCCACGCCAGTAACTCCTTCCTCCCAATTCCAGCAATTTTGGAGTACAATATTATCAGAGTATGATTTCTCACCCAGAATTGCCCCCCCACAAAATTCCCTCGCCCTCTGCTGGCAGGCGAGATCCATGCCCGGTAGCTACCCTTCCCTCCTCCTTGGCATGAGTGCAAGTGCTTTGGCTTCCTCCAGAGAGATGCTTTGCTCTGCCTGGCAGCGTCAGGCTGCTTCTGGGCTGGCACCCCTGCAGTTGCATCTGTGCTGGAGGAAGCAGCATGCCCAGTAGCTACCCTTTCCTCCTCCCAGGCACGGATGCTAAGGTTCTGGCCTGCTCCAGACTCGGTGGGCATCTGTGCTTTGCCCTGGCGGTGCGTTCTTTTTCCTTGCTTTGTTGGTGTTGCTGCTGCTGCTGGAAGGGTTGTTGTTGGTTTTCTGCGTGCCCAGAAACCGTCCCGAGTCCTCGTGCTGGCCGCCGTGCTGACAGCGGCAGCTTGGCCTAGCGCCGGCGTTTGTGGGCTGGCGCACGGTGGCAGCGCGGCAGCTTCCTGTCTGTGGCTGGGATGCTGCCAGCAGTGCTCTGGCCTCTGGTGGTGGTGCAGTCGGGCGTTGGGCTCGTGGGCGGCGCGGTGCTGTCCCCGTGGTGCTGGTGTGCCAGCCGGCAGGAGATGCATCCGGCTGGCAGTGCGAGGCGCCTGAGCAGCACGTGGGGCTGTTTGTGCGGCGCCTCTTCCACGAGCCGCCCAGTGCGCAGCAGAGGAGGCACGGGGCGCTTGGCTGGCTCGGTGCTGTCCCTGTGGTGCTCGTCTGGCAGCCGGCAGGAGATGCAGCCGGGTGGCAGTGCCAGGCGGGGGAGAACCAGCCGGGGCTGCCTCCGCTGCACCTCGCCCATTGGGTGTGCAGTGCGAGGTGCAGGAGGTGCAGGGGCAGCCAGTGGGCTGGGCAGTGGCAGGCGGGTGAGAATCACCCGGGGCTGCCTTTGCAGCACCTCTTCCATCAGGTGTGCTGTGCTGGGTGATGGTGGTGTGGGAGCAGCCAGGGGCCTTGGCATGGGCAGCTGAGGGGATGCTGCCTGGTGCCCAAGTGAGTTGTTGAGGAGCCCAGGTTCACCACCTGTGTCATTGCTGAGCTCCCGGCTGGCCCTGGGGGAGTGAGGCAGCTCTGTGATGGAAGAGGAGTTGAGGCTGCTGGAGACACATGGGCTGGGTGGTTCTTTGGCAGTAGTGCGCTGCGTCAGCTCTTCCCTTTTGCAGCTGTCCAGAGCACTTGCAGCTTCTGGAATAGCAGAACATCCCCCGGAACGATGATGGCAGCCTTCCCACCCCCGCTTGGTGCAGACACCCACCGGTGTCATCATCTGTGCAGACCGCAAACTCACCGTCCAGCCAGATGAGGAAGTGGTCAATTTCCATGTTGTGGGCAAGGCTGTTGGTGCTGGGTCTCTCTTCTGGGCAATGGAAGAAATGCCCAGTGGGGCAGTGCCAGCTTTCCCCCAGCCACTGAGCGCAGACAGCCCCCCATCAGCTGTGCTGCTCCCAAACTCACCGCTGTTGATCCACATGAGCAGCTCATCCATGTCTGCGGTGTCATGCAGGATGCCTGGATTGGCTGTCACTTCTGGAGAAGGAAGAAAATCCGCAGAGGGGCACTGCCAGCTTTCCTATGCCCACTCGGTGCAGGCACCCCCCCGCCCGCTCTGCTGCCCCCAGACTCACCCTCGTTGATCCATGTCAGGAGCTCGGCGATGTCCTCCGTGGTGTCTGCGCTCTTTGCTCCTGCTGGAAAGCAAGAGCATCCCCAGCGGGGCAATGCCAGCTTTCCCACAGCCCCATGGAGTAGACAGCCTGCCGCCCGCCCTGCAGCCCCTGAACTCACGGCCTGATTGCAGCGAGGCAGCGCTGCAGGTGAGCGGAGCTGTGGCGGGGTGGGGGCACACGTCGGTGGGCGCTGGGTGCCTCTGGTCCTCCGAGAGCAGCACGGCGTCTTGGAAGGTCTGCATCGGCGGCTCCCAGGTGGCGGGCAGGGTGCAGGGCACGGGGAGCACCTGCTCCTGCAGGGAGGGTACCTGGAAAAGAACTGGGGGGGGGCTGGGGCGGCCGGGGGCCTGCAGCAGGCAGGTGCCTGCGGGCTGCGGGGGCTCTGCGTGGTGGGGCACGGCCCCGGGCCACAGCCCCATTGGCCGCTGGGGTGGCAGCGTCCCTGCGGGCAGGGGACGTCCCGAGCAGGGAGCAGGGGCGGGGGGGGAAGCCGTAGCTGGGTGCTGCCCCCCAGGTAGGAGCAGCAGCACCGGTAAGCGCAGCCCCGCAGTTGGGGTCAGGCCCACAGGTGGCAGCTGAGCCGGAGTTGGGGGCGGCCCCCCGGGTGGGAGCTGCGCTGCCTGTCCCCAGGCACCTGGTAGGCCGGGCCAGACAGAGGGCTGAGGTGCCAGGTGGGTGGCAGTGGGGACAGGGAAGGGTTGTGGGGGTACCGGCATCGGTCCGCGGACGGTGGGCTGCATCCAGGCGGGGTCCGGTGGCGGCACAGTCGCGTCAAAGAAAGTGGCGTCAGGTGTCAGAGGCACCGTCAGCGCTCGAGGGAATCTCTCTGTGGGGAAATGCCAGAAGGGGCGCTGGGCTGAGAGCTGGGGCATTGGGGTGAGATCCGGGTCACAGGAGTGGGATCTGGGGTGCTGGGGTGAGATCTGGTTCATCGGGGTGTTTTCTGCGGCTCTGGGATGAGATGTGGGGTCACAGGGGTGAGATGTGGGGCGCTGGGGTCAGCTGGAGCATCAGAGCAGGGGGAGCTGCTGCCTTACCTGCCATGACAGCTGGAGAGTGGCCGTTGGGGGAGCCCCTCCCCCCACGGGGGTTCTGTGACCGTTGGGCTCAGCCCCTTCCCCCCCGGCTTGCCATGCTTTGCCTTTTCGTACCCAGACATCCTTCCCATCCCAGTGGTTTCCCATCCCACCGATCAGTGACCGTATGGATGGGCATTTTGCAGCCCAGTGCCCTTCCTTCCCCAGGGTCTGCCCGTCCCAGTGGGGATTGGCCATCCCTGCAGTGCGTTCTCCCCCCAGGGATGGTTTCCCCTCCCAGTCAGGATATCCCATCCAAGCGATTGCCAGTCATCACCACCCAAAACCGTGCTTATCCGGCCCGTGGCCAAGGACTTCAACTGCCAGCATCAGGATGGGAATGTGTGGAAGAACACAGCGCCCAGGGGGGAGATGGGCAGCCTGGGGAGGTGGGGGGAGGTCAGTTGCAAGGAGAAAGTCTGCCTCCATTGGAAAAAAGGGCCTGTGGAATGCCTTGGGTGAGATGCTGGAGAACAGGAAGTTAGTGGGGTTAAAATGTGCCACCTGGGTACCGTTTGAGCCTCTGCAGGCAGAGGTGTAGCAAAGCCAGCGCAGAACGTTTCATAGTGAAACGTAGAAACCAGTGCATAAATGACAAAATGAGGTCGTTGGTTTAGCTGTGTGCTAAGTGGGAGTGGTGAGCAGGAGATTGGCATGAGATGTCTTTTGTTGAATCTCACTGCCATTTCAAACTATGCTGCAGACCTGTGCTGTCTCAGCTGCATGATGTATCTGGTGTTAAATGCAATTTCTGTGGCATGCTCTGCTGTCCAAGCTCACGTCTGCTTTCTCCTATCCTGGCTGTGCTTTTCTTCCCAGAAGCAATGAGGAGCCCTGGGTGGCCTTGCTCTGATACTTATCTGAAGTGCTGTGCAAATCCTTGTTGTGCCTTACGACAGGCAGGTTTGTTTTCAAGCCTTCTTACAGGCAGGAAACGCGCACAAAGGAACAGAGTTGGGGCTCCCTCCCCCCCCCCCAGCCAACGGGCCTATTGAGGCCTGGCAGGACCCCCCTGGGCCAACTGGTCTTTTATCTCCATTAGACCTTGTTCTGCTGTGGAGAACAGGTGGGAGCAATTCACTTGTCTGGCAAAGGGGTGGAGCCTGGTTGCAGCCCTCCCTGACCTCCTTTTTTTGTCATTTATAAATGAGAAAAAGAAAAGCAGGATGCCTAGATACTTTTAATTTTTGAAGGTACAGTCAGTTCACTTATTTATTGCACTTAAGAAAAGCAAGAATGAGTGCTTTGGTCCAGTGTACAGCAAGGAAGTGCTCACGTGTGCTGTTGGTACACACGCCTCTCATATTACTGCAGCTTCATCTATCTTCCACGTTTTAGTAGGTAGCATCTTTTAAGGGGGGGAATGTTGTTGAAAGCGATCCTACTTTGGTGGTTTTGGGCTCCTCTTGCTGAATCCAGTTAGCCTGAATGAAGGATATGGAGTGGCAGCATTGCTGGGTGAACGCTGCCGTTACTGAGAGCAGAAGAGTGATTCTGTTTGTTGATGTGCCTTTGGTCACTGAGCACCGTGAGAGCATTGTGAGTATTTGTGTTTGTAGTTCAGATGGCAAGTAGCCTAAAGACTGCTTGTGCACAAGTGACTCAGAGCACATCAGTGCCATCTGCATTGGAACACGTTACCTCTGATTTTAAGCCTGAAAGTTCCTTCCAGTATTAAGGCCCAGGAAACTCATTAGCCATCTGACCTGGGACAAATCTGCCTTTTGTTTCTCATTACAGTCATGTTTTTCTTTGTGAAACTCCTTGGAACTGGTGTTATCACACAGGACAGACTTCTGCACAGTGTGGTGTATTGTAATGAATGTTTCTTTATTCTTTGCCAAATCCTGAAGGTGGTGCTTAGGCAGATTTCCCTATACCTCATTAAAAATAAGCCTGCTAAAGGAATGGATGAGGAAGGAATTGAAAGGATATGTTTTGGTGTGGTGGTGGGTTTTTCTGTTTGGTTTTGTTTTGTTGTTGTTTTCTGAAAAATGTCAGGGAGCAGATTTTTGTATTTTGAAGAATTTCAGAGATGTCTCTTCATTACAGAAGGTCTTCTGAGCAGCTGCATCTTATCAACTGCAAAGCAGCTGGATAGCTTTTGAGGTTCATGTTATGCTGAGCAATGTGTTCATGGCAAATTGATCTACTGGGGTTATTTAATCTGTCTGAGTCAGGCATCTTTATAGATGCAATATGCTGAGCACAGCTTGCAGCTCTCTCCTTTAGCTGTGTGTTTGCAAGGCTTTGTCCCCAGCAGAAAGAGCACTTTTGCTGGGAGCTGTTTTGCTGCAGGACCAAACATCTTGCAGGACTGGTGATGTTTACTAGATACGCTTCCTAAAGAATAAGCATAGGCCAGAATTTTAGAGGGTAAGAATTGCAGAAGAAGCGTGGCCCATAAACGGAAGCTTTGTAGGTGATTGAGGTCTCAGGATGCAGTAAGCATTAAAAGAAACTAGGGATGACTTTTTTTTTCACTCAGAAGGTGGTGAGGTACTGGAACAGGCTGCCTGGAGAAGCTCTGGGTGCCTCTGGTCCTGATCATCCTGATCGAATGGGTGGCCCGTAGCAGGGGGATTGGAACTGAATGGTCTTTAAGTTCCTTTCCAATTCCAGCCATTCTATGATTTAGTGATTTTCAATGTCATAATCCGTGCAGTTAGTACTTGCCTATGTGAAAACAGAGTCTGCAACGTTTCTTACTTTCAACAGAGAAGGGATCTTTTTGTCTGAGAACTAGTGGGATTAGGGGGATAGGGGATAATTTTATTAAATCCTGTTTGAAATCATACTTTGGGACACTCCTCACTTTGCCCTGACTTTCTGGAGCATTTCTGAGCAAACTGAGTACTTCTCCCCCATTTCTGCTGCTGCTTTCAATAGCTCAGGAAGCTAGCACTCTTTCCTGGCAAGGGAGGGATGTAGGACTGACTCAGTTTGTGTACAGGACACTGAGAATGAAGATGCTCCGTAGATGATCATTAGTAATGTAAGGCTGTCCTCTTCCTGGCGAAGCCGTTGGCACTGAGCCTGCTAGGAGTGAAGCAGCACTGCAGTGCCAGGCAGAGCTGCCATTCCCTTCTTCCCTCCCCACCATCATGTGCTCCTCAACAAATTTTCCACTGTTTACTTAGAAATCGGTGAAACAAAAGACTGAGGCTGGAGAAGCTCCACCTGGGGAAGTCAAGGTGGAGGAAACCCCTGCTGCTGCTGCTGTGGGAAAGGAGGCCATCCCTGCTGAGCCAGATGAGCCAACAGAGCAGGCTGCGGTGAGTGATCTGTCCCCCATGTCCATCTCCTGTTTCTGTACCAGCTTGCCATTGCCATCAGACACGTGGCTTTTATGAGGCAATAGAGATATTTGTTTACCTCTCCTGTTAAAAAGAAAGAGCAACATGCTGTAGCAAGCATGCATGCTTTGCTAGCAATAATTATATTTTGAAACTCGTTGAAGCTCGTGGGATTTTTTTCTGTTTAAGACCCTCTACAGTCTCTGTTAAAATTAATGTGAAAATCAGGTCTTCACAGCATGGTTTGGTAGCTTGAAAGAAGAATTAATCCTGTATATACAAAATAGAAGGTGGTGTCACCCTGCAGTTTTAGCAGGATAAAGCTGTGAGGGGTTTGCATGGTAACACTGCTGTCAGCAGCTGCCTTGCCCTGGCATCTGGACAGGTGTGGGTCTTATGAGGTGACTGCAGGAAGATGAGCTTAGAAAACACGAGTGAAGTGAAGCTTGGATATAACGCAGCATCCTTTTATTAAGCAAGATGACAGGCAAGCATTTCAGATGAAACGTGGCGGAATTTTGGTGTGGCAGGTGTGTGGAGGCAGTGAGCTGGAGGCTGAGCACTGAGGTGTGATCACAAGTGCTGAAGATGGCGATCTGCTCTACCTGCACTCACACAGATCTGCATGACTTGTCTTCACCCTTACAGGGCTTTTGGAAAATCCGACATATGTATGTTTGTAGAGCAGCCTCAACGTTTATTAGTGAAAGAGATTTCTATGAGGGGGCTTAGATTTACTTTTCCTCTGAAAAGCATCTTTAGAAATATCCTGCAATCTGCAGGAAGCCAAGACTGAGCAGAAGAGAAAAGCACTTCCAAGTCTTCCAAAGGAGACATGAATTACAGCCATCTTGACTGTTTGTTGACCTAAACTGGACCTGAACCTCTTGATCCAGGCTGAGCAATAGCCGGAACTGAATCCAAGCTCAAGCAGAAGGGATGTTGCTGAATCCCAAAATGCTACAGTAGAATTGGAAGCCAGCAGGAGCACAACTGTCCCACAGAGTTCAGGAAATTGTACGTTTTTTCCTCTTCCAAACCTGGAACTCGTGCAGTTTTACAGCTTCTGTAGGAAAGGACCTTGTGTTAGATCCCATCTGTGCTGTAAGAAGTATTGTTTGGGGTGGGGAGCATCACTGTTCAGAGCAATTGATCCCTTGGGCATCTTCCTGGGTGCCAGATTTAGAGCCCCTGACACATGTCTGCTGTTCTAAATGTCAGGCACCCACTGCATGTACAGCTGAGTGTGGACCTGGAGGAAAGTGATTCTGCACCAACTGATGAGCTTTGTGACCCATCTCTTTGAACAATCCCCTGCCGTGTGTTTCAGCCCAACGTGTGTGGAAGAAGCGTTCCAGAAAGTTTTCCTGCAAACTGGTGAGTTGCAGGGGCAGCAGCAGGTTATGATGGGAGCATTCTGAGTCTTGGGTGGGAGAAATTGGAGGTAGCTGGAAAACTGTAAGGTCAGCAATGTTCTGGGCTGTTGCTTAATAAAAACATTCATCCAGTATGGGGTTGTTATGAGAATACTGATAGCAAAAGCAAATAAAATTGACACTGGCACTTCCAGTGTGGTGATCATTATGTAATTAGCAGGCTTTATTTCTCGTGGTTTTTTGCTGTGTTCTTGTTTTGTTCTGTTTTCATCTTATAGCTACCTTTATTTCAGATATGTAGCAGCGAGAATCTTTCCACTCCCTGTATGCTGTCCCATTTAGTTCCCACCATTCATTTCATCGCATCCCATACCTGCCATTCTTCCACTGAGCTTGATTAATGCCAGTTTCCCTGCAGTGATTCCCTCAGCATGAGTAAGATGGTGACCATATTTCCTCTTTATACAGGAGAGTATCGAGGCAGAGATAAGGAGACAACTGGAATTGCTGAGGAAGAGAGCGAGGTACGTATGAGCAGCCTCAGGAATGTGGTTGTGCTTTAATATCTTCAAGAGGAGCGTGGCAAGAATATATGTATGTTATCTGCATGTAATCAGTGTGCAGACAATGCAATATGAGTGTGACCCAGCTGTGGTACCAGAACATTTCTCATTCAGTGCAAGACCTCCCTTAGAAACTGCCTGTTGCAGCAGTACAGACTGGTAAATATTTTGGGACAGAAAACAATCAGATCCATGAACAGACAGTGGCATAATGCTGTTTCTATTGACATTTGTGGTAAAGAGAGAATATGCTGCAGAGATTCACAGCAGCTTTTTTACATTTCCCTTGAATTTGTTTGTTGAGCCTTCCTCTAAGCATCTTTAAAAAGGAAAAGGAATTTTGATTCATCCTTTGTTTTTCCTTGCACAGCTGAAAATAATCATGCCACAAGTTCATTTTCTAAAATACAAATGTGGCACTGAATGAGGTAAATTACAAAGCAACTGAAAAACTCAGGGACATACTTAATTTCCCTTTAGGTGGGCATGTTGAGGTAGATCAAACCCAGTTTCTACAGCTACAGGTGCTGATGCGCTGCAAATGTGAGTTGCACTGCTTCTCTAGCATTGTCTTATCACTGCCAAGCCTGGGCCAAGAAATGCCTTGCTCTGCCCGGAGCACAAAGGCTTTGAAATGCATCTTTGAAATGCATCTTTCCTCTGTTCCAAACTAGGTGCCCTTGTAAAGTAACTTCTATCTGGTCAGCTTAAGCTGCTTAGAGGAGCAGTATTACTGAATGCAGAAGAGATGCTGTCAGGGATCAGGCTGTTTGCTAAGCTGATATCCTGGCTCCAGTGGAGGACTGTCCTTCTGAGGCAACTTTCATAACCAGTTCTTCAGCATTACTCCCAAAGCCTTCCAAGACTTTGCAAGCAGTTGGTGTGCTCCCTAAAGCACGATAATTAGTTCTTGATCTTATATGAGACGGCTGAGCTGTAGTTATGAGTAACTGTCCTAAAAATTACCCAGTCCTTTTCTAAATCAAGCCGTGGAGCAAGATCTTCAGCTCTGGAAAATGGGGAGAGCTCAGTGAGCTCCTCCCAGGCCCCCAGCTGCAGACTCGGCTGCTCTCCTCCTCTTCATGGCCTCATTCTTGCTGCTGCTGAATCTGGGCAGTGCACTGAGCTGACAGTTCTATTAGAGGACAATGCAGCCAGCTGCAGCCTGGGTAAAGAAGCATTCACTGTTACTGCAACTCAAAGCCACGTGGCTCTGTTATCACAGCCTTCATTACATTGGATGGCCCTTGTTTTTTCTCCTGTGTGGCTGTGCAGATTTCAGTAGCACTTCTGCAGATAGCTGGTTTAGGATACTCTTAGTCTGTGTATTGGTATGGAAGACAGGTTTGTAGAGTTGGTTCTCAAAACGAAGACAGGAAATACCTGCAGGTACGTGGCCCATTGCAGCTAGGTGTGGGATTCTTGTTCTGATTTCAGTGGAAGTGAGCCTCCCTCTTTTTAGTTTATTTTAGTTTTGTTTTTTTTTCTTTATCAAAGGCACTTGATACTAATAGTGAGATTCCTTCAGCACTAGCACACATGCTTTTGTAAAAGCCATGTTTTAATTATCTATCTTGCTTTGGTTCTGTATTGTAAGGCACGGGAAATACCCAGCTCTGCATATGTGAATGTGCTGTGCATTCAGTGAGTTTCAGCTGCAGCTGTTGAGAGCATCACCCTTTCAGTGCTGACTATTTGCGAGCTGACTCATGTAAATTAAAATTCTCCTCCACCGTAAAAGAAAATTGGCTATACAAATGCAGTAAATAGGAAATAAATGTTGATCCTAATCACAACGGGCAGCAAGATCAGTGTCTGCAGCATGCTGTTAGAAGCACATGTTATAAAATCAATCTGATAGGCATTCTGTTCCCCCTCCTTTCATACTGGTCTCTTCCAAGGCTTTTATATCCGCCTTTCATTTGAGTACTAGCCTGGGTCAAGACTGCTAAGTTGGCAGTACTCTGTGAGACAGGTTTGCGTGCCTTACAAGTCACAGGAGAAGATGTCAACATCTGTCCATATCTTTTGATAATACTTCTGTTTGTGGCAGAGCATCCTTCCCTAGCCGAATTCTCAGTTCAAGCTAAAACTTCTCCAGTGGTTTCTGCAAAGCACTGGAGTATTTCCTGCTTCCAAGGACTGCAGAAGAATTTATTTACCACATCAGTTAATGTCAGCCACTAGGGGTAGATAGAGCTGAACAACAATGACTGAAGAATGATCGTGAACAAATGCAGGCAGTTGAAGTTGAGCTCAGAGAGCTGCATTAGTCTCATTCCTGGGTGGAAAATGAAACTGAGGAAACAGAGCATCAGGCTGTGAACTGAATTTCTGCTGAACTTAGCTTGACGCTGGTACCTAGAAAGTAGCTTTTCTTTACTGCTAAAAACTTCCTGAAGTTAATGGAATTGACAGAGTGTGTTTTTTTATTTACCTTCACCATCGAGACGAATCTACAGCAAACTTAATTCAAGTGTATCACTGTAAACAAATAGCAGTGTGTACCAACAGAAATGTTGGGGTGATACATAAATTACCTGTGCTGGAGGAAGGATTTGGCAATGGCCTTCAGGAAGGTACTTTTCTATCCACCTTTCAATTACTGAAATAAAATGCATGCTGACTTTTCAACACAGACTAATGACAAATGCTTCAGTCCTATCAAATCTGCTTGGGTCTTTATTTACGTTTCTTTCTTCTTTAAACTCGGCCTAGCTATAGGCTAACATTTTCTGATACCTGATGACATCTGAATGTTTCTAACCTTTATCTAGCTGTAGAGTATATTTGCTTCAGGTAACGTAGCCCAGGTTGCACATCTCTGTTCAAAAGGAGTCTCACCAATGCTCTTGGAGGCAGTCCAGGTCTAGAGATGGCAGACAGCAGCTGGAGCAGACTTGCAGCCTGTTCCCAAGAGCAGACTTTCAGTAGCACAGGGGACGTCCGGACAGTTTGCCAAGCTTCAACTCACCTTGAACCTGCAGGGAATTTCTCACACCACACAGCTTGGAGGCAAATCAGCCCTGAGAATGCAGTCCCATAAGTGTTCCAGAGAGCAGTGGAAGGAGGCCGTTGTTTACGCGTGAGAAAGAAGAGGCAGTGAGAACACATGAGCCTTGAGAAATGTTTCCTACACTAGCAATACCCATCTGAAACTCTACTGCATGTTCATAGGAAGGTTTTGTAAATGTTCCTCTCCTGCCTGTAAGTCGGCTTTGTCGTGCAAGCCTACCCCTGTGCTCCCTACATGGTGCTTCAGGTATAGGATGGCAGCCTCCAGTGCTGCTTTCCCCCTTGGGTCAGGAGAAACCCCAGTGAAGCCAAAGCCAGGGGCCGGCAGCACCAAAGGAGATTGCAGAGAACAGGATATCTCCAGCTGATATGCACAGCTCATGTCCTGAAAGGTTTCTCCTTTTATCCTGCAGGTGGTGAGTGCTGCAGATGGGGCGGTGGAGTGGAAGACAGCGTGGTGGTGGCAGCAGGAGCAAGTGAGGGTGCTGCTCCCACGGGACAGGAGGCTGCTGCTGGAGGTGAGAAACCTCAGGGAGAAGAAAAGGAGATTGATGTTTCTCAGGTACCTCATGTTGTTGTGTGGGGAGCATTAGAGGAATCCAGCCAGATCCAGCAGCTCCAGCACAGGCAAGGCTGATGCAGCTCCATGCCCCAGGGTCCAACAAGCAGTGAGGATGAGCATGTATTCTCAGTCAGTGCACACACAGAGCGCACACAGACATATTTGTACACACACAGACAGCCATGGGAATCAAAGACAGGCACGCGGGGTACTCACACAAACACAAGCATTACCAGAGGCCTCATCACGTTCACCTCTGGCTGAGCAGGTAGAGCTCTACTAGTGAGAAGACATATATTCGTATGTACGTGCTGATGTCACTCAAGTCCACTCACCTGAGTGTCTCCAGTGGCTGGCACCTGGATCTCTCCTGCAGCTGGCAGATGGGCACACAGGCCCTCCAATCCACGGTCTGAGCCTAGTGCACACATGGGCAAGAAGAGTTAGCAAGCAACTTAATGAGAAGATAGGACAGACCACACTCATCAGGTGCAGGACATGGCCAGGTAACATCTGAACTATGCACTGCTTACATGCAAGCAGCCCATTTCTGCTGTTCCCTGTGCCTTTGTTGTCCCACGCTTGTTCCTCCCCAAATCTCCTCAACCCACCCGCTGCTGTTGGTTTCTCCCTTGAACATCCCATAGTAAGTCTTGTACAGTAATGTGTCCCATGGCTCCTGGCAGCAACCTCCCTCAGTCCTGGAGGTGCTCTGGCGTGTGATGGATTTCACACCGGACACTGGGACAGCCCTGAGAGAGGTCCAGGTCACTTCTGCTTTGCACCTTGTGCTCCTCTAAGCTCTTAGAACTTGTACTTTTCTGCACAATTATTGATCTCTGTCTTGAGGTAAGAATCCCACTTGCAGCAGAAGTAAAGAAACATGTTTTTCAACTTGAAATGAAGTAGGAAATAGTCTTGTGGTGCTTTTGTTGTATTTTATTTCTTTTCCTTGGAACAGGTCAGCAGCGTCCCTTCAGTAGTAATGGAGCCAGCATCGAACAACGAGGGGGATGGAGAAGAACATGGTGTGATCATGAACGAGTCCGAAGATGCTGCAGCAGAGATGGGCACTCAGGCACTGACAGTGGAACTTGCCAAGTTGTAAGTGAGCAGGAACCAACTGAAGAAATGCAGACTGCACCTTCTCAAGATCAGCCTGCGTCAGCAGGAGGCACAGCTTCTGACATGCCACCGGGCTTTCTCTTGAAGGTCTGCTTGTCTGTTGTTCTTTTAGACATCTTTTCACATCTAGCTTCTGTGGATGTGTCTGACCACTGAGGCATTACGATGTTTTACTGAGGCCAAAGGACGCCTGGTTTCACAGCCACGTGCTTGCATGCGCGTGCACTCACCCGACCTTTGGTTGGTCTCCGTACACAAATTTTGAGAAGCATATTTTCTGCACTTGGATTTTGCTGGTTCTGTCCCTCTGTAGCTGTAAGAGTCACTAGAGGTCTCCTTTCATCTCGCCAAACCAGTACTGACAGTGAACCTTTTAAGTAAAATTGCACTGCCAGGGATTTAGTCAGCAGTATCATAGGATTGTTTGCTAACAGTACCAAAAAGGCATTTTTCTGGCCTGAGAATCTGTAGAGGAAGTTCCAGCCCTATTGAAATCTATGGGACTTCAACAATTCACTGTAATGAAGTAGAAGTGTCCTTTCATGTCCTTAGTATTGCTGTCCCTACGAACTGTTAGGGTATTCAGGCAGAAAAGCTTAATGAAGCTGCAGGGAAATCCTCTCCTTGGCTGGTAAGAGCCACAGAGATTCCTGGTTCACAAGGTTCCCTCACTTCAGAATCAGTGAGCAGGAGAAACTTTCGCTCCTTGAGGCTAGATGAACTTTATGTGCTTCCTGCTATCGTTTGCATACTTCAGACTAGTTAGTCCCATAGCACTCCATAAATATGCCATTCCTTCTGATCCAAGGTCCCTGGTCAAGATTTTCAGCAAACAGTGAGAATGGCATTAAGGTTAGAGTGACCAGAATTGTGCAGTTTTGGTGCAGACCTGCTCATCTGTTGTTCATCTTTTGTTTTTTGTCACGCTTCCTTGAGTCAAGCATAAATAAGAAGCAGCAGAATGCACGACTGCCATCTGGTTCTCGATGCTGTATTGTTTCATTATTGCAGAGTTACCACGGAACTGTCTGTGCTTTGAGAAAACTAGGATAGTGCCTCTCTTCAGGAGGAAGAGCTATTTAGTGAAATGGTCTGTTCAGGACAGTGTGCGAACCCCACAAATGTTTTAATGATCACCTCTTTGACAGAGAGATGTTTTTGGCATTCCTATCTGCCAGTGAATGGGAGTTCTTTCCAGGACAAACAGGAGCTGTGGTTCCCATTATTCACTTCTTTTGTCTTGTACTGAAACTGGTGCTGTACCTCTCCCTCTAATTTCCAGGGATGTTTCCATCAATCACAGTATCCAGCAGACAGCATAAGGAAGGGTCTGAAGGGACCTTTCCTGTGATTCTTTTCCAAGCTTATTGGCAGAATCCTGCCATCCCTCTCCTCAGGTCTAGGCATGATAGTGGGAAATGAAAGCGAGTTCCTAGCACGGTAGGAAGAATGTAACAGGACTTGTCCAAGAGGCAGCACCTGTGGGATTCTGAACCTTGGGAAAGGAGGTTTGGTTTCTTTCAGTAGTTTCAGGAAGATTTACTGAAGCTGTACCTGTTTCATAAACTGTGACTAGAAACTTTGATGTGAATATGAACAGCTTGAATGTGCGTGTCTATGGCCATGTATTTCCATAAAGAAAGAAGTGAAAGAGTACATTTTTCTTTTTTCACAGTGTCTCTGTTTTGATCGTTTCTGTACATTTGGTATTTCCTTTAGGTTGAAGTTCTGCATGATTTTGAGGCAGCTAACAGTGACGAGCTTAATTTAAATGGAGGGGATATGGCACTAGTAATTCCTTCTGAGACCACAGCTGATCAGGTAACGACAACATGATTACTTACTTCTTTTGCTAATGTTTCCCTTTGTCTCAGTTTCCTTCTCACTCTTTAGAGTTAATTTGAAATGTTGGTTCAGAACGCCTTTACTGTTAGAAAAGACCAGCATTCTTATTTTGCCCTTCTACTTGGTTTGATTTGTGACCAAGCAGCACAGCTAACTAAGCTAAAGTCCCAGGTATGTACTGCCAGCAGGATCCAACTTCAGTCCATTTTTCTAGGGCACTTTAATGTTACTTTGTAGTGAATTTTATACAGGCTTACATACAGACACAGGCTGAATACAGAAGATGGCTTGCAAATTGTGCATCCTGCTATCATGTTGTAACACTGGGCCAGAACTGACTGTATTTCCCCCCATGTTCAGAGTTCTACATGGAGATCTGGAGAAATATGCATTTGCCCAGAGAGAGCCCTGAGACTGCACACCAACAGTTCTGTCCTGCAGCCCAATGGCACAGAGGTGTTCCTGCATGTCCTGTGTGCCTCTTGGGACCTGAGCCTCACACGGCTGTGCTCTTGAGCTGCACCAGCAATCACTTTGTCTTTGGTGCAAGAACCCAACAGTTCAGTGTCATTTAAGATGCTTTATTTTGTTTTAACAGCGTGGTTCAGGTTACTTTTTAAACAATTCCACGTTATGTTGATTTGCAGTCAAGTGAATGCATTTTTTACCTCCTCTGTAAGAGCAGCCCATCTTGCACAATTTGTACGAGCCACTTTGTGGCTGCAGTGGCAGAAAGCGTTGATGAAAAGCATCCCATTGAACTGGGGGCTGGGAGGTTGGGCTCTGGACCTGCACAGTGAGACAGCCAGGTCTCTGCTCCGAATGAAGAGCAGTTCTTCAAACATGCCCAAATGCTGTCAGCGCGTGTTTGGAGAGCCAGAGACTGTTTGTTATCTAAGCTGAACTCTCTCTTAATACAAGAGACAAGTAATTGCTTTGGTTTCTGATTCTTTTTTACTGTTGTTTCTGAATAAAAGATTATTTTTACTTTCCTTTTCACTGGGACACTTTGTTGTTTTGTAGGGACAGATCCTCTTATGCTTACTCAAACTGTGCTGCGTCTCACCTCTTGGGCTGTTCAGCTGAGTTCATTGTCAGTATTTGCAGAAGCTACTCTAAGGATATAAAAATAGGCTGTCCTCAGTTATTTTTTCTTACCATGTTTTGTATTAAATCTATATAACCTTCCCTTGGTGAATCCATTGATTGTTTTTCTCTTGTGGTGTGCATCCAAATCCCATTGGCGTTCACTGGAGTGAATCGTGTGCAGTGATGGAGAAAATGAAGCCCCATGTATTCGTGTTGCTGAGATCATTCTGCTCATATCTTTATTACTCGGTGCATATTTGCCCTTGGTGTTTCACATCACCACAGAACTCCGTTTTTCTCTTACCAGATAATGTGTTGATTTACAGAGAGTATTTGATCTTGGTTCTTTTTTCTCCTGCAAAATGGATCTAAAACCATCATTCTGAGATAGCTAGTGCTGTCAGCCTGTGCTCCCTGTGCAAAGCCAACTCATCCCAGCCAGTGACTCCAACTTTTATCCGTAATTATTGAGTTGCAGTCATTATCCATTACAACTTCAGTCCTGAGCAGAATCTACTCTGTCCCTGGTAGAAAACTTCAGTTCCCCCACCTCAGGTTTTCCAAAAGGTGAGCTTCAAAAACGTGCTGCCAGTTACTCCATCTCTCTCTGTACTGTCTGTAGAATAATAATGAATCGGCATTAGAAATTCCCTGCTAATCATCACTTTACTCTGACTCCTGTTCTTAAACGGAACAAAGCACAGAGTTAGTCATGTGGTGAGATGAAAATAGGCTGATCACTGCAAAAATACTGCATGGATTTTGTTCCAGGTGAAATGGATAGCACTTAGGAGAACCCAACACTTCCAACAAGAAATCTTCCTTTTTCCGCTTCTCTCCTCACACATCGCCCATCATGTTTTCCTTCTTTTCCTCCCTCTTACACTCCTGTCTCATGCTTTCCTTATTTCGCTTGCACTTCTGCTCTCACGTGTTCCTTCTTTCTTTTGCACTTTGCTCTCCCAGAGCCTTGCTTTCCCCTTTGCTGTTTCTCAGCAGTATTTCTTGCTTGCTCCCTTTCACACCTACTTGCACTTTCCCTCCCATGTCTTTGGCAGTGTGCCTTTGCTGTTTGTCTCTCTCTACTGCTCCCTCCACCACATGACCCTTTCACTCTCTGCTCCTTCCATTCATTCTCTTGCTCCCCATCCCTTCTTCTCTCTTCCTCTCGCATGACGTTTCCCTCTTGGCTCTTGTTTTCTCTCTCTCTGAAATACTTACCCTGTGTTAATCTCCTTCTTAGACACTTTTCCTCTCTGGCTTGTGCTCTCTTGAAGAGCTTACCCTCTCGCCTGTGTTTTCTGACATGCCTTCCACGTGTCACTTATGTGTTTATCTCTTGCATTTTCCTGTCACACTCTCTCTTTTTCCCATTTTCTGTTCTTCTATCCCCTTATTCCTCTTGCTTTCCAGTCTCGCATGCTCTCCCTTTTGCATTTTTCTGTTCTTGCTTGTATTTCCTCACCTAGTTGTGTTTTCTTCTATTGCATGTTTCTGCCCTTGTCCGTGTGCTCCTACTCTGGTATGCTTTCCCTGCTGCAAGCGCTTTTCCTCTCTTTGCTTTCCTCATCTCCGTTGGGTGCTCACACTCTAGCATGTGTTCCCAGAGTCATCACAGAGCAGGTTGGGTTGGAAAAGACCTCAAGGATCATCAAGTCTTCTCTCTCATGGTCTCTCACTTCCCTCAGCTCTTCCATGCTTTCCTCTTGCTCGTAAAATCTTCCCCTGTTGCATGGAGGCTTTCCCTCTTGCTTGCCCTTTCCCTCGTGTTTCCTCCTTTCTCATTGAGTTCTTCCCAGGCTCTTGCAATTTCTCCCTTGCTTTGCTTCTCTTCTGCAGATGTACTTTTTTTGTAAGTACAGGTAGCGACAGGACGAGAGGAAATGGCTTGAAACTGGAAGAGGATAGATTTAGACTAGATAGTGGGAAGAAATTCTTTGCTGTGAAGGTGGTGAGTCGCTGGAAGTGGTCACCCCTCCCTGAAAGTATTCAAGGCCAGGCAGGATGGGTCTTTGAGCAACCTGCTCTAGTGGGAAATGCCCAGTCTGTGGCAGGGGGGTTGGAACTAGATGATCTTAAAGGTCCCTTGCACCCCAGGCTGTTCTATGATTCTGTCTATATCTGATTTCCCTCTGTCTTTGTGGTCTTTGCTACTCCAGCATCTCTGATGCCTGTTTCTTCTGTTCAGTGGTCACAGTCACGGGTTGATCGTTGCACTAGGTGATCTCAGTGGTCTTTCCAAGCCTTATGATTCTGTGCTTGTCTCACTTGGGAAAGGTGGTCACCTAGCCTAGCAAGTAAGGTGAAGAAAATGTGGTGACATTTAATGCTTTTTTTTTTTTTTTTTGTCCTGGTTCTGAACAGAACAGATCAGACAGATCTTTGGCTGCCTTGCCCTCTCTCATCCTTTTCTTCTAATTTCTGCAACCTCTCAATTGCATGAGATCTGGCTTGTCCGCTTTCCCTCTGATCTGCTCCCCCTCTCATTTTGCAATCCATCTCATGCCATTGCTGCTTCTTGTGCCTTTTGTCCAGTGCTTTTTTTCTTGTTCTTTAACTCTCCTGGGTTTGCTTTCTTAGTCTTGTGTGTGTGCTTTCCTTTCCTCTTGCCTGCATGCCCTTTCCCTTTCTTGCACATGCTTCTTTTCCCATGGGAAGGGAGCATAGGGTGGGAGCATAGGGTGGGATAAGGGATAAAAGCGGCTTTAAACTAAACAAGAAGAGGCATAAAATAGAAATACAGAATAAATTTTTGCTGTGTTGAATGTGTGTATGATTTAGCTCATCTGCATATGCCGCTTGCATGTCCCACTTGCTCATGTTCCCTGTCTGTGAGAGTTCTTCTGTGATGCTGTACTTTTCTTTTTGTTCTTTGTGCATGAATCACATCTCTCTTCTGCATGTGTTTTTTTCCTCTGTACCTCTCATTTTCCTTCACTCCCTTTTGTACGTATCTTGGGCTTCCCTCACTGTCTTTGGAGTTCTTGGCACACTTCCCCCTCTTCTCTCATGCTTGTGTTTGCTCTCCCTCTTGGTTTGGCTTTCCCTCTCTGTCAACACATTTCCCCTCTCTCATTTTTTGCATGCTGTACCATTTTTTCCTACCGTGGCTTCCCTTTGTAGCTTCCCTTCTTCACAGGCACAGCCTCCCTCTCTCTTCTAACTCTCTCGTGCTCCTTTCCTTCTCACAGCCTCAAGTTTTCCTCTCTCTTGCACGCACACTTTCCATCTCTTTGCACTGCATGCTTCCTCTCTCTCTCGTGGGCAGGTTTCCACCCTTCCTGCAAACCCCTCACTCTTTCACTTTCCTTCTGTTTACGTGTTCTGACTATTGGACACACTTTTCTTCTCACGCAGCCCCTTCCCTTTCTTGCTTGTGCTGTCCTGCGTATAGTCCCTCTTTCTTGCACTCATTCCCTTCCTCCTTAGTGAACTTTCCCTTGCCCCCAGGCTTGCATGATAACCCTTCTCAAACATGCTTTTCCTCTCTTGCTGCAGTTTCTTACCCTCAAGCTTCCATGTCCTGTTTTACACGCTTTCTCGCATGCACTTTTCCCCTTTGTTGTGCTTGGTGTCCCTCTGTCGCACGCATCCCCTTTCTCCTATGGGTTCTCCCATTTCACTTCTGCTCTCAGGCGCCTTTTCATCCTCATGCTTTCCTCTTCCCTCTTGTGCATGTTCCCCCACCTTCACTGCATTCCTTCAGCCACGTGCTTTCCCCCTGTCGTGCAGCTTCTCTCCATGATGGAAGGAGAGGATGCTCTTTGTCTTTAACTGCCTCATACCATTTTTCTCTGGTGCCTGCTCTTCCCCTCCCTCACGGACTTCTCCCTGCCTCTTGCTTAGTCTTTTCCTCCCCCCTCCATGCTCAGTCTTTGCTGTCTCTTGTGTACTTGCCATCTCTTGCATACTAGCACTGTCTTGCATGCTTGCTCTCTCTTCTGTGCACTTTTCTGTCTCAATTTTTCTCTTTTGTGCGTGCATACCATCTTCTTCTTTCATCCATTCTCTCTCCCATGGCTTATATCTTTTTCCTGTGCCTTTTCTTTCTTGCCTGATTTCCTTGCGCTGACACTTTTCCTTTTGCTCATTTCTCATGCTCTCATTCTCTCTCACGTGGACGTTCCCGCATGCCCTCCTCTCTTACTCTCCCATTCATGCACTTCCCTGTTCTCCCTGTGCCTCGCTCTTCCTCTTTCTCTGTGTGCCATCACCCAGTTAGTTTTGCTCTCTGTGTGCGTATGCCCTAAGTCTGTCTCATGCCCTTTCACCTTCTCCCATGTGCAGGCTTCCTTTCCCATTCCTGTGACACTGTCCCTGTCTGTTGTCCTTTACCTTTCTCCCTCTGGCAGTTTCACCCCCTGCCTTCTGTTTCTTTATGCATTCAGTTTTTCCCTTGCCTGTTTTCTTGCCTCTCCATTTTCCCTGTTTCTCACCTGCATTTTTCTCTCTCCTTTTGCTTTGACTGCCTTGCACTTTCCTTTCTGTGCACTCCTACTTGTCACCCATTTTACACACTTTATCTCCGGCTTTGTCTGCATATTGTTTTTACCCTCTTGCATGCACTTTCTTGCATGCTTTCCTTCTCCCTCTTGCATGTGCTGTTGTCACCTCTCTCTCATGTCTGCTTGTCTTCTAGACTGCCTGCAGTTTCCCTCACTTCCATGCTTCTCCTCCTTCTCTTGGAAGGAACAAGGAGGAAATCTTTTTCTCTCTGTCATGCACACTCAGTCCCTTTCTCTTTCAGGCTCCTTTCCTTTCTCTCTGTCACACTGTTTCCATTTGTCTTGCTTTGGGGCCCTCCCCTTTTCTCATGTGCTTACGTGCCATCTCTTGCTCTCTAGAGCTTTCCCTAAGCAGGGCCACTTCTTCCCTCTCAGCTTTTACTGCTGAGTGTGTCATGTAGCACAGACTGTTCCTTTGGTCAGTGTGGGCTGGCTGTTCTGGCTTTGCCTTCCCCAGCTTCTTGTGCACTCCTGCAGTCCCTGGCTGAGGGGCAGCATGTGAAACATAGGAAACCTGATGTTGTGCAACCTCTGTTGAACAAGAGTTACAACACTGACATAACATCAACACGTTTTAGTCATAAATTCAAAACAGTGTCCGAGCTATGAAGAGTTAACTCCACCCCAGCCAGAGCCAGTATACCCTCATTGTTCAGCTTTTTCTCTTGGACCTTGCATGTTCATTTTCCTTCTCTTGCATGCTTTTTCACACCACCTTGTTTTCTCCCTCTTACTGTCTCAGAGGTTTCTCAGTTGTCCCTTTTTCTCTACTTTTTTCTGGAGTTCTACGGCTTCTCTTTTACTTGCATGCACTTCATTCTCCCTCTCCCTCCCTCTGCTAGCTGTCTCCCTCTTTCTCTCTGTTGCATGCTTGTGCTTGTGCTTGTGCTTTTGCATTTGCCTCACACTCTCTTAGCCATTCATTCTCTCTGCCATGATCCCCTGCTCACTTGTGCTCTTTCCCATTCCCTGCTTTTTCCATGCTCTTGCTATTATTCCTCCTATTGACCCCTTGCTGTGTTTCCCTCCCCATCGCTGTCTCTCCTAATCATCCTTTCCTGGACTTACTGTCCCTTCTTTCCTGTTCTTTCTCAGAGTCTCATCCCCTTTCTCGCTGTCCCTCCCACTGCCTTCTGCCCCCTGTTCTTTTCACTCTTCCTTTCCCCTCTGTTTCCACCATTCATGCTCTTAATCTGTCTCCCCTCTAGTTCCTCCTTTCCTCGGTCATGTTGAGTTTGTCCTGCTGTGTCTCTTTACCTCTTGCTCGGTCTTTTCACTTGGCCTTTTTGCTTTTGCCTTCTTCCCTTACCTCACTTTCTGCCACTCGTGTCTATGCATGCTGTTCCCATCTCCCTCTCCTTTCTTGTTTGCTTGCTGTCTTGCCTTTGCTTTTATTTCCACGTGCCTGACGCTATTTGCTTTTTCCCCCTTTCAGCCAGACGTTGCTTTCTGAAGTCTGCTTCTATTTCGGTCTTTGCCTCAGTGCTGTCTGTGCTCCTTTCCCAACCTCTTTTCTTTCTTACTCTTCTCTACTTTTTACCTTGCTCATTCATTCTTTCTGCATCTTTCTCATCTTTTCCTCCTATTTTCCTATGTCCTCATATCCTCTTGTTTGCCTTCTGTCTCTTTTCTCCTTCCCTGCACTTGTTGCTTCCTGCCTGCCTTCCCCTCTCCTTTGCTCCTTGCTTGCCTTTCCCTTGCTTCTTTCTGCTCTCCACCTTTGTCTCTTCGCTCCCTCCCCATCATTTCTCTCCCTTTCCATTCACTCTCCCAATCCATCCCTCCTTCATGCTCTTCCCTTTGTCCCTCTCCACACTTCTCTGCCCACTGCCCTTTCCTTTTTCTTCCTCTTTCCTCTTGCTCTTTTCTCTGCTCTCCTATCTCCCTCTCTGCTGTTTCCCCTATGTCCTCTCTTTTCTCTCTGACCATCTCCCCATACTGCCTCTCCCCCTCCTGCCATTGCACAGGCTTCTCCCTCCTCCCTCTCACTTCCACAGCCCCCCTCCCTGGTACATGCGGTTCTCTCCATGCACGTTCTCTTTTCCTCCCCTTTCCCTCCTCTCTGGTCTCTGCTGTTCCCTCTGATAGCTGTTCAGAGAGCTGTTTCTTGTTCCCCTCACTCTTCCCTTCTGCTCACTCCATTTCCCCGCTATCACTTTTATTCCTTCTGTCCCCATTTCTTTTTCCTTCTGTATCCATCCGATGATGTTCAGATCTCTTCAGAGCTGTCTCTTCATGTCCCTTCGTCCCTTGGAGAGAACTGAAGAAAGTTGGAAGCTGCATTCATCTCTCTTTTCAGTGCTTTGGGAATTTCTTCCTCGTAATTCAGAAATAGGAATGTTCTGGCTGAAGCACAGCACCCCCTCTGTTTCTTCCCTACAGTTAGCAGGGGCTGTGTGGTGCTGCTGGGTTCTCAGTGGTTCACGTTCCTGCTGAGGCAGAAGTGTTGTCGTTCAGAAGGGCGCTTCCTGAAGGACGGGGCCCTATTTGTACATTTCCTCTCACATAGGGATGTCTGTAGATGTGAGCTGTACATTAGCTGTTGTTCATGGTCTGCCTTGCTATTTTTCCTGTTTGTGTGTTCGCACGTTGCTGGAGATTTTGTTGGAATTTTAAATCGCATGGCAAGAATTCAGACAGCAGCCTACGCTTACAATCATGTTGAGGTTTTATACTGTGTGTGTGTGTCAGGTTATTGTTGTTAGGTACTGTGAAAAGTAAATCAACCTTATGAAGAAGGCTGTCAGGTCTTTGCTTTGAGTGGTGTGGTGAGGTTCTTTAAGAAAATACAATGTATTTATGCTTGCTGCCCATTTACATGAAACCACATGGCAGAAAGACTTTGAGTTGTTGTTCTCTTACCAGTTGTAGTTGGCACGTATGCGTGGCAGGTCAGTGTGGTTGTTCCCTTCTGGTCCAGTGTTCTTTGCTAGCTGATACGATTTTGCTTGTCAGATGCATGGGATGTGAGCAGCCACAATTCTATCCCAGTACTTTCTGAGACTTTGGGATTTGAGCTCAGAGCATGTCCTTATAGTCCTTAACAGAGCTTCATGATACAAAGCACGGTCAGTCTAGCAGGATGGAAGAAATTCCAGCAGACTGCACGTAGCATCTTACTGCATTTCCCTTGTTTTTCTTGACTTTTTTCCATGAGATAATCTCAGGTAGCTGCTGGGTCTGATAGTTGTTGTGAAGAATTGTTTGTTCTTCTCATAAGACAAGCATTAAAATTGTGTGCTTATTAATGCTCAGGTGGATAGGAGGAATGAAGCAATGTTCAGAACAAAGCAAAAAGGAAAGAGCATTTTTCACGTCTTTCTGTAGTAGATTGTGTTTGGAAAGTGCCTTGAAATCTAAGTTCAAAGCAGATGTCAGCTTTTATATTGAAATGTTAGAATTAACTGTGGCAGATGTAAGATAAAACCACAGGTGGCTAAACTTCCTTTGTAGTCACTGGCGAACAAGGATGTATTCTGCTCGTTTGTGGGTAGAATTAAAATGAGTTCCTCTGGAAATGCTTATGCTTTTGTCTTCAGTGTGCTAGTACTTATCCAGATTGTCTCATGATCTATCACACATGCAGTGGAAGTCATACATGAAAGAATATGGCAAATGAAAATGCTGTGATTTGGAACTCAGGAAATCCTCGGTCCCTCATTGTTCGTTTGTGGGATTTAGTGCAACAAAATAATGGAAAAGTTTGGTATGACCCAACCATGACCCTGCTCTATATGTAAAGGCTTAAAATTGTGTAATCTTTCAAGAGCGTAACCTTTTGTGCTTTGGCAATCATGATATTGTGCTGCATCTGTAATTAGGAAAATGATAAAACACGTAGGCGGAAGGACGCTTTATAATGGAAATCAGAACGTACCAGATGTTCTCTAAACAAGATTAAAACTGCTTTGTTGATCATCAGCAAATGCTAGGAGAACAGTAAATCTGTGTTGTATGAACTGCAAAGTCATACAAGTGTGATGTAATCATGTGTATGAATATGCTAAGGGTTGTGGAATGAAGTTGACGGTAGCAGAACATTCATATTGAATGTGTGGCTCGTCCTTCCTCGCCGGCTAAAGCAATACAGCAACATTCGTTGTTCCAGCTGCCGACACAGTGCTCCATTTCTGCTGTGGAGTCACACAGCATCACAGAATTGTAGGGGTTGGTAGAGCTCATTGAGTCCAACCCCCTGCCAAAGCAGTTCCCTACAGCAGGTCGCACAGGTCGGCATCCAGGCAGGTCTTGAACATCTCCAGAGCAGGAGACTCCCCCACCTCCCTGGGCAGCCTGTTCCAGTGCTCCGTCACCTCACTGTACAGAAGTTCCTTCACACATTGGTGCGGAACTTCCTATGCTGCAGTTTCCGGCCGTTTCCCCTTGTCCTGTCTCCACTCACCACTGAAAAGAGTCTGTCCTCGCCTTTCTGCCCCCCACACCTTAGATACTGATAGACCTGGATCAGGTCCCCTCTCAGCCTTCTTTTCTCAAGGCTGAACAGACCCAGTTCACTCAGCCTTTCCTCATAGCAGAGATGCTGCAGGCCCCTCACCATCTTGGTGGTCCTCCGCTGGACTCTTTCCACGAGATCCCTGTCTGTTTTGTGCTGAGGAGCCCAGAACTGGACGCAGTGCTCCAGATGAGGCCTCAGCAGGGCAGAGCAGAGTGGGAGGATCACCTCCCTTCTCCTGCTGGCCACGCTCTTTGCAATGCACCCCAGGATGCCATTGGCCCTCTTGGCCACAAGGGCACACTGCTGGCTCATGGCCGACCTGTCGTCCACCAGGACACCCAGGTCCCTCTGCAGAGCTCCCCTCCAGCAGCTCATCCCCCAGTACCAGCCTGTACTGGTGCATGCAATTATTCCTCCCCAGATGCAAGACTCTACTCTTGCTTCTGTTAAACCTCATGCGGTTTTTTTCTGCCCAGCTCTCCAGCCTGTCCAGGTCTCGCTGAACGGCAGCACAGCCTTCAGGCGTGTCAGCCAATCCTCCCAACTTGGTATCATCAGCAAACTTGCTGAGGGTGGCCACTATCCCCTCATCAAGGTCATTGATGAAGATGTTGAACAATCCCTGTTTTTCCTCTAAAATCTGGGGTATTTCTGCTTAAATCTGGGGTTTTCTGCTAGAAATCCCTGTTTTTCCTCTTAAATATGGGTTTTTCCCTTAGAAATCCCTGTTTTTTCTCCTTAAATGTGTGGTTTTCTCCCAGAAATCCCTGTTTTTCCCCTTAAACCTGGGGTTTTCTCCCACACATCCCTGTTTTTCCCCTCGTGCAAGGATGTGCACGCATGCGTGTGTGACTGCACAGCTGTTGTGTGAGTGCGTCAGAAAGTCCTTGGAGCAGCAGCTCATGGATGCCACTGGACAAATCGGGCCGTGCGCTCTGTGTTGATCTCTATGGCGATGTTTTTTATTGATTGTATCCAAACTAGGAATGCCGAGTTGGGCGGCACTCGGAACGCTGCCCTGCAACGCCGCGCACTGCAGCGCTGCCTGCTGATGCTCCTCCTCTCAGTCGTTCAGCTGCAGCTTCTGCATCATCTCCACCAGGCTGTTCATGGCGGAGGACTGGAAAGAAACAAAGCGAGTGTAGAAACAGGACAGAAACAATGTGGGCAGATCTCCTTAAGCAAGGCTGATCAGTGCACTTGCAGAACGGCCCCATGCAGCACAGCACGTTCCTGCCATTCAGGGCACTGGCGTTACTTGCCACAGCAGCTGCCTATGCTAAGATTCATGCTCTGCTGGGGGAACGAGGTTTCCAAGGTCGCAGTGCCCGACATGGCAAGGCTCTTTATGGCAGCAAAACCCTCCGGCCGTTACCAACGGTGTCCTTCTGAAGGCAGAGGAAGGCACCCAAGCTCCCCTGGGCAGCTCTCACTGACAGCGTGATTTCCTCAGACACACAGCGGGGTGTTTTTCTGTGACATCACTGCCCTCAGGACCTTACAGCATCTTTCACGGCTGACAGACACAGGCACTGAGAGCAACAAGAGCCGTGTCTGTGCTCACCAAGGACTCACATCTGCATGTGCAGCTGCAGCTCTGAGGGAAGCCTTCTTCAGTTGCCCTCTCCTCTCTTTTTGTTGTTGTCGTCTTGCTATAAAGCAAGAATAAAAATGAATTCATTCTGTCAGCAGCAGAACTGTGTAAACAGGGTACCGCAAAAGCAGAAGGCAGAAAAAAGACAGGGGAAATTTGAGCAGGAAGCCTCTCAGTGAATGACATTTCCGGGGGACAAACAGAAGACGAGCGTGCAGTTAAAGAGACGGGGTTACATGGCACCTCACTGCCTTGGGACTTTGGAGGCTTCAACTCTTTTCCCCTCTGCAGAGAAGGAAAAAGCAAAGCCAATGCTGTGCAGCCCCCGTGTGCTTGATAAGGGCAGCTCAGCCCTGCAGGGCGGTAGCACAGCACCTGCTTACCTCTCAGCTTGGAGCTCCGTGCTGCAGCAGGCCCGGGCTGTGCTGCTGGAGCCGGCACGCTGCCTCCGCTCTCAGCCCTCGCTCTTTTGCAAGCAGGCAGCTGTGCTGCTGTTTGCTGCTCTTGTTCCAAGCCCTTGCGTTTAGATCCCGCCAGGGACTTGGAGACAGAGCGGGGGCACACGGCAGGGGCAGGTCTTCCCCCTGAGCTGGGACCTGCTGATGGAGGAAGCCCTCCAGCCTGGAGACGAGCTCTCTCTGAAAGGACCTCCTGCACCGCTTTCGCGTAGATCTTTCCATTGGGCTCAGCACCTCTGTCTGTTATAATCAAGAGAAGAGAAGAGATACAACGAGTGTCCAGTGCTACTTTGAGTCTGCAAGATGGGCCACAATACTCTGAAATCTGTTCTCGAGTGTACACAGTATGGAATCTTAGCACGTTGGGTTGAGATTACAAAACAGGACAGGAAGGTAATAGTAGATCCCAGGGATTAATACCTCAAGCAGCACACAGCAACGTCAGTCCCAGAAAGAACAGAGAGAGAGCCTAGCTAGAAAGACAGTGCACCAAACCCAGGTGCCTGCTGTGTGTCCGTACCTCTCTTGGGTGCTGTGCCACACTGGGTGCTTCTGGCTTGCCTTTCTGCAAGGCTGCGCTTGGCTGGAAGGCTGCTTGCATCAGCTTCTGACAGAAAGGAAACAAAGACATGAAGAGCATCTCTTTGGAGGAACATTTTAGCACTGCCAGCCACAGACTTCTGCTCCTCAAGCATCGTTTCTTTCCGCTGCTACAGCGTTGTGCCACTTCTGCAGTCAGCACAGATCTGCAGCGTCCTTTCCTCTCCCCTCCATCACACACAGCCCTGCATGCAGCTCTGCTTAGAGGCAGCACCCACACCACAGCTCACAGGAGCTTCTTACCTGGGGAGGCTTTCCGTTTCCCCCTGTGCCCAGCACCATCCCACGGACGCGCAGGCTCCGTCCCTGCAACAACAGATCCAGTGTGATTGCACAGACACCAGGAGCAGCACTGTCCTGTTAGCCCACATCCCCCCCCAAAACCAAAAGACGCTGTTCTACAGCCAGAGCAGAAACTGATGTTCAAACTGCAGTGTGCTTACACAAAGCATTACTGCTCTCATTCCTGTCAGATGGCAGCAGAGGAACCCCGGACTGCCTGACAGCTCTGCAATCTGCAGAGCAAAGCTGCATCAGCAAACAAAACGCTACCGGGTGCAAAAGTTGAGGCAGGTATTTTTTGGCCCTAAAAGGAATGCACTCAGCTCTGAGCACCACCACTTCTACACAGACTTCTGTCTCGCTGCTGCCATCAGCTGTTGCTGTCGGCCTTTCTAATGCTTCCACCGTGGTTACTGGACATCGCTACAGCACTGCAGCTGCTCAGAAGTGATACCTAGCATGCATTCCTCCATCCTTCACGACAGAGGACTGCAGAAACTCACTTTTGCGTGGCAGTGAGGACGGTCCGTCCCCATCGCGTCCCTCTGTGCGCTGCGAGGCGCCGTTGGATCTCTGGCAGCCTGCTGGCTGCTGCCTCCAAACGCGGGGAACCGCGCCGCGCTGCTTCTGAGGAGAGAAAGGAAGAAACGTTGGAGGGAACGGGCAGCCAAGGTTTGCACAGAGCTTCCCAGTCGTGCCAGAGATGGGATAGCAGAGTGCTGAGATGTTCTTTATCACTGAGGGAAAATACGGCCCCAGTCATGCCCACACCATCAGCCCGGGCTGTCAGCAGCGAGTGCAGAATGCAACTGGTGGCTGAGGTCACAAAGGACCTGCAGGGCTCCCCCTGCTCCAGCCGTTCCCTTAAACATGAGAAAAAGGAAGAAGAAGCAAGCCAAGGAAACCCAGCCGTACCTTTCCTCTCCCAGAGCAGGAATTGGAACTGCGGTCGTCCCCTGGCTGAGACATGGCCGCTGTCTCTGAGGAAGCTGAAGTTCCAAGGGCTGTGCACAGGAACTTCTGTGCTCTTGGATAGAGCTGGCTTCCCTCTGTCTTTGATGGCCTTGATCTCTAAGAATCTCCTTTTGGGCAGGAACCCTGCAGAAAGGATTCACCAGTGAAACATCATGAGGAAGAAGCATCTTCCCAGCTTTCTTCTGCCGCGCCATGGAGTCTCTTGAGGAGGGCAGCGTCTGGACGTCAGCTGGCTGCGAGAGCCGCCTGCCACCAGGTCCAGTTTGTGTCTGACTGCCACGGCTTGTGTCAGCAAGCGCCCTTCTCCATCTCCTCAACAGCTCTGCACCCAGCCATGTGTGGGGCAGGGGGCACGAGCTGTGCTCTGAGAAGCTTGTGCTCTCCTTGCTTTTCAATGTCCGCCATGAAGGCGGGGACTCAGCAGTGACTTTCCAGGGGAGGAAGGACATCTCATCATCCTCACTGAAACGTGGGATGGAATCTCCACAAGAACCATTTCCCCTGGAAACAGCCGTGCTGAGGGGCAGCGCTGGAGCTGGGAACTCCTCCCCAGCCCAGCTTTTCTGCTGAGACACCTCCCGGCACCCAGCCAGCACCAACCCGGCTCACCTGGTCACTGCCCAGCCGGAGCGGTGCCCAGCTGACGCACACGCCGCAGCGCTGCTCCCAGTGGGCTCTAAAGGATGATCTCTCTCTCTCGAAAAGCACAGAGCTCAGTCTCGGTGTGCAGCACGCTCACCAGACCACCAGCTCTGCTCCAGCTGGGGCACAAACGCTCCCAGCCTGGCAACCACTGTGACCTCAGCAAGTGCCTGCATCACCGCTGTGCTTGCATCATAGGCAAAGGAGCGGTCACCTCCCAGATCCAAATTGTAGGAAACCTGAGACTGACCAATGGGGTGAATGGGGTTAATTGACTGGGGGTTAATTGAAGTAAAGCAACAGAGAAGTGAAGACGACCCTTGTGCAGCCCAGTAAAAACGCAGTATGGCCTCGTAGTGGTCAGCGGGGTCCCAGAGGAACAAGTAGGAGCTGGGAGGAGTGCACAGCAGTACGGAGCAGCAAAGTGCAGCACGGCCAAGTGAAAGCCAGTAAGGAGCAGCATGGCCTCAGAGCGGTCAGTGGAGCCCTGTAGGAATCATCAGAAAGCAACAGGAAGGCACAGGTGTGCCCAGGGCCGGTGCCGGCCTCTGCCTCTGGCTTTGGGCCTTCGGCCTGGTGCCGGCCTCTGCCTCTGGCTTTGGGCCCCAGGCCGGTGCTGGCCTCTGCCTCTGGCTTTGGGCCCCAGGCCAGTGCCAGCCTCTGCCTCTGGCTTTGGGCCCCAGGCCGGTGCCGGCCTCTCGGGCTGTGCGTCAGGCCTAGGCCTGGTGCCGGCCTTTCAGGACTGGCTTTAGGCTCCACGGCCGGTGCCAGCCCGCCCGGCTGTAGGTGTGGCTGTCAGCTCCGGCTCTAGCACTGCCCCTGTGGCTGTAACCGCGGCACTATGGCCCAGGGCTGGTGCTGGCTCTCTGGCTGGAGCTTCAGATTTCAGGGCCGGCTCTCAGGCTGTGGCTTCAGGCCCGAAGCTGGTGCCGGCTTCTCGTGCTGTGGCTCCAGGTTTAGGCCCAGGGCCAGTGCAGCCTCTCTGGCTGGGCTTCAACGCAGGGTCGGTGCTGGCCGCTCAGGCTGTGGCTTCAGGTCCCTTGGCCGGTGCCAGTCTCTCTGGCTGTGTGTTTAGGCCCCAGGGCCACTGCTGGCTTCTCTGGCAGCATCTTTAGGCCCAGGGTGTGTGCCAGCCTCTCGAACTGGGACTGTGGCTGTGAGCCCCTGGGCTGGATCCAGCCTTTTGGGCTCTGGCCCAAAGTCACCAGGCCTGGTACCAAATTGTAAGAAAACATGAGGGCCGCCCAATGGGGTTATCTGAAGGAACAAAACAGAGAAATTCAGATGACTCTTGTGTAACCAGCCTGGGTCATCCTCTCGCTCAGGCACCGCATGATCGGACCCAGGAGATGTTGCCCCCAGGCTGCCCCCAGATTGGAGGCCGGAAGGATTTGGGCTTCCAAGCAATCAGCAAGCATTTGGATGAGTCAGCCCTCTGGTTTTTGTGAGGACAGACGAGTCCACCTTGGAAAGCCATCTGGGCAAAGGCAGAACAGCTTCGTTGTAGGGCTGCAGCACTCCGTGGCGAGGCGCTGCTCAAACGCTGGGCCTGCATTTCCTCCTGGGCATCCACGCGTGCTCTGAGTCTGCTGCAGCTTTCTGCAGGGCTTGTGGCTTCCTGCTGAGGAGCTCCTCGTGTTCTTCTGCAACTGCCCCCCAGCATCACTGCTGCCTCCTCTGGTGCCGTACCGGGAGATGCGTCAGCATCCATCAGCCTGCACTTCCTTCCTCCCAGCAGCAGCTGCTCCTGCACTGACCTCCATTCACACTGGATGCCGTCCACTTCTAGCGCCAGCTGACCTGTGAGACAGATAAAGGAAATGTGGCATTAGCACAAATGCAGACGCCCGAGGCTGTGCCACCACCACGTACTGCAGCCTTGGGAAGCCAGCTGCCACTGCAACCTTGGTCAGAATTAAAGCAGGCGCCGTAAATTAAGTGTGACTTCTGAACTGAAGAAATTGCCACAGTCAGAAATAAATACTGAAATCGCTTACTGAACTGTAGGTGGTTACCTCTGAATTCTTTTGCTTTGGGGAAAATATGGACTTGGAATTGAAGGGTACAAGAAAAACGATGAGTACTTGGCAACTCAGGCAAACTGAGCAGTGCAGGGAAGATGGTTGCATTTCTTCTTCTCCTGGCCCAGAAATGAATTTTCCTACCTTAAAAGAGGTTCTTTAAAGCGGGACCTTAAAAGAGAAAAGAGAAGAAGAGCCTGACAGAGTTGACACAATACAGTCTCACATCAAGGGTAGAAGCCAGAGAGCTCTCATGGCACAAAGCTCAGGGCTGCAGAAATTAAGGGTGCCTGTAAGCTTTAAAACAAGGTGAAAGACAAGGTTGAATGTGAAACATCAGCACTTCCTGCAGAGCACATCACACAGCTGTAGGCACCGCCTGAGCTAACAGTCAGGTCAGAAAGGAAAACCTGACTATGTGAACACAGGGACAAGCTGCTCTCTTCTTCTGGGCCTTTTTTTCACAGTGAGGATTTCCCCCAAGAGCGCCGCTCAGGCTGCTGCTGTCTCCAGCTGTCGGTCACTTCCACTGCTGGACACTGTGCCCACAGCTCATTCTGCTTTGGGCAAAGCCTGCTGGGTGAACTCCAAACCAAGGTCCCAGCCACGCTAATCCAGCTGGTTGGTCTGAAAGGGCTCAGAGGCCACGCATGGGATCCCTTCTGCTGCTGGTTCTCTCAGGGCAAGGAGCTCCACTCTCAGAGCAGCAGCCAAGAGCCAGAAGGCAGAAAAAGCTGCCAGTCCCCATGGATGTGGCTGTCTGCAAAGACAACAGCTGCCTGCTCTTCAGCAGGGTGACGCTCACCCAGCAAAGCCCTCACCCAGCAGATGCCTTTCCTTACACTCAGGGCTGCCTCACTTTTGTGCAGCCCTTGGCACTGCATTTCCAATCCAAGCTCACATAGATCTCAACCATTCCTTCTGTGTCAGTCTACTTGGATCCCCAGTTAGGGCTGCAGCTCAAGAGGTCACCACAACAGGAATAGCACAACACGCAACTGGAAAACACAGCTCAAAGCTGAGAAGAGCCACCTCTGACCTTGGGCACAACTCACCAAGAGCCGGGCCTTGCAAACTTGGCTGATCTGAGCATGCGGGAGGGGGCTGGCAATCAGACCAGCAGTGTCCATTTCAATTGCAGCTCCGTGTAGAGAAGAACGCCAACCAGTAACAGGTGTGAATGAGTTCATTCACAAGCTGCACAAGGAGTTTGTTCTTGATTAAAAAAAGCATGCATTCCAAGTCAAAAAGGGAACAGCAGGAGTTGATATCAATGGAAGACGTTCCTATTCCCACACCTCATCCTCCTACCACTTTCCTTGGTTTCCTACAGCTTTCCTTGCCTCACCCCTCGCCCCAGCTCCTGGAAAATGCCCGCAGACTGAAAGTCAGCTCTCAAATGCATAGACTCCTTTCCCATTGCTCCATTAAAAGAAGACTTCAGACTTGTTTCACGCACTCCAACTGACCGAGCAGTGGTACCACAATCACTCATGACACACGGAGGCCACTCTCAAAAGCTTCTAACAAGTCCTGCCCCAAGACCAACATCTCCACAGCCATCCTTCTCACGTGAGTCCAGGAAACAAATCCACAGCACAGGCTTTCTGAACTGCTATCATATCAGTAGCATTTCTGGTGGTAGAAAGGCACAGCAAATAGTCCATCAGAGACATTCTGGCACATCTCCCATGAAAAACAGCATGATTCAAACCCCTGTGTTTCTAAAGATGAAAAACATCCAGTAAGCAGCAACGAGAGGCTCTGTCTTTAAATCTTTCCAAAGGGAGAAGTGTTCATGTCCACTTTTCCTGACCACACAAACACGGCCCCAGCTGTCAGAGCCCTTCTGCCATAGCACAAGCAGACTGCACGCACATTAAAGAGCACGCACAGCCCCTCCTGAGGTCCTGGAGCCACGGCTCCCCTTCAGAGCTCCACAGGTTACCGGTGTTTCACACTGATGCAGCCTCACTAAAGCTTGGTAGGTGTCAAAGAAGGCCTGCAGAAGGCAAGAGGCGGCAGCCAGAGGACAGGACATTTTCCATTTATTATCCCTTTGTTGCAATAATCTGACTTAGCCTAACTTTCCTGGATATTTCTCAGTCATAACATCTGTGTATTCATTGGTTATGCATTAGGGTACATTATAATGTACGTGCTGAGAATTGTCTCATGTTAAGCTACCTCATCATCTGTTTTCCACTAATTTTTGTTCTTTGCAGTAGGCATCATAGGTGAGACTGACCTGGAAAGTGAACGTGTGACTACTTGGAAAATCAACCCACTGCTGGGGAGAAAAGGACAGGACACCCTCTGCAGGTTCCTTCCCCATCCGCCTGGGGCAGTGGCAGCAGAGCTGAAGATGAGAGTCCAGAAGGCACTCAGACAGAAGTGAAAATCCAAACCGTGAAAGTAAGAATGAAGTCTTGACAGAAGTTTGTGTCACTGAATTCAGAGAACTGTTCTCAAACCTCAAAGACATGACTGTGTTCACTTGGCGAGGAATCAAACGTGCAGCAGAGGAAACACTCTCTGGCTCCTTTCCCTGTGCCCCAGGTCTGTTCTGACACTGGCAGCGAGGCGCAGATCTTGTGTTTCTCAGGGGGAGAGAGGAGTTGCAGCTGAATCCAAACCTAGAGTCGGCTTGGGCTGGTAAAATTCCTCCTCCAGTGTCTGTAGGAATGAATGGATTTCAGGGAGAGATTCCCAAGAAAACCAGCATGTTTGATGGAATGATTCAACTTCAAAGCTGTATCAGTCCCTTTAGTCACCTGTTGTGCAACACCAGAAATGAAAACAAAACCCCACCTGCAGGGCAAAATCGGGATGAAGTGAAAATTGAACGGGTTTTGGAGCCATTTCAACATTTTTCCCTTGTTTTTTCCAGCTCCAGGAATGAGAAGAAGCTGTGAAGGAGCTAGAAGCCTCTCTGGGTAAACGAAAAGAGGTGGGGTAATGTAAGGATGCTGATTGCCTGCAGTGCCATTTGACTTGGTGCTTGTTATCTGGAGCCATCGTGCGTTTGCCAGCTTCAGTGCTTCTCTCTTTAAAGCACTGGCAATCCGGAATTGGAAGTTGATCAGATGGCTTTAATAGTGAAGCTGACAGGAGCTGTCAGTGCTGCTGGAGCCCTGTTCTGTGCAGCTGTCTGCAATGGGTGCAGGGAGCAGCACTGAACACCTGCAGCTGTTTCCTGCAGACAGACACGCAGACATAACCCCGCCTTCTGCCTTGCTGCCAGGGTTTTCTGTTATTTCCTAGAATCCTGCTAGTTCTCTTTGCTGTTTTTCTGTCCTCGATGGCTTTGCTTTGGGATTTTTTCCTTTGCTCTGCTGTCTAAGAAGTGTTGAATGGCAGCCTGAACCCCTGACGGAGCAGCTGAGGAAAGGAGCCGGTGAGCCCTGGGAGCGCAGCTGAAGGCAATGGAGCTCCGTGGCTGGAAGGGGCGGAGCCTGGCTGCCCCTCCTGGAGCTCCTTTAGGGGCTGAGTGGCAAGGGGGAAGGGTTTGTTTCTGGAGGGTTCTGTGCTGTGGAGTTTGTTGTGTGGGTGTAAGTCCTTGGAGATGGTGAGCAGTCCTTTTTGTGCCTGTGTAATGTATTGCTGTTGCTCTGGTGCTTCTGCTGCTTCGTGTGTGATGGCTTTCTTTCCAATTTGCTTTTTGGTGTTGTGCCTTCTGTCACAGATGGGCAAGGGGGGAGGGGCTGTCGGCTCCGGGCCGAAGGGGGGGGGCGGGGGGTGCAAGGGGGGGGCCGAGGGGGATGGGGGGGGTCGACGGGGGGGGCTCAGGGGGAGGGGTGTGGAGCTGTCACTTCTGGGCCTAAGAGGAGGCCAGTCGGGGGGGGGCTGAGGGGGAGAGGGGGGAGTTGTCGGCCCTGGGCCAAGGGGGGGGGGGGGGGGGGGGGGGGGGGTGTTGGTGTTGGCTCTGTGCCGCTCTGGGCCAAAGGGGGGGGGTTGTCGGCTCTGGGACGTTCTGGGGTGAAGGGGGGGGGGGGGGTGGCAGGAGGCTGTCAGAAAGCCGGCTGTGATTTTCCTCCCATGAAGGGACGCAATGGGAATGGAGTGTCAGTGCCACCAAGCAGAAGTGAGCTGCTTATGTCATGAAAGATATGGTCATGATGATTGATTATGAGCCGTTGCAGTGCAATAGGGGAGGTGAAGTAACTGCTTGTTTGGGAGTTCAGGGCAGAGCCATGAGAAGTGAAATGGCAGTTTGTGCTTTGGCTGTCAAAATGTGGAGCTTTATATGGAGTGAAAGGTGTGGCTTTGTGTAGGCAGGCCTCGGGTTGATTTCATGTAAGCAGGCCCCCTCTCAGGTTGGTCTTTGCTGCTTGCTGTGCCTACCTGCCTGCTCGCTGTGCTTGCTGCATCCGGTTCCAGTGGTTGTGGCCAGGCTCCCCAGGGCTGTGGGCCTGGTCCTGAGCTGCTGCAGCTGGAAGACCGTCTGCGTTTGGGTTGTCCTTCCTGGAGCATCAGGTTGGACTTGATGATCGTTGTGGATCCCTTGCAAGTTAGGATTCTGTGATCTTGGTGGTTGCCTGGAAAATACCAGATGACTTTTTTATCCCCTCCTTTTTTCTTGGCATTTAAACTTGCAGTTTCACTTCCAGACGTGAGAGTGGAGTTGGCTAAGGGGAGGAGGGTAAGTTGCTTCTTTACTTGCTGTTCTCCGAGGTGGGTCTGTGTGTTTAGTGCCCAAGTTGTGGTAGCTGTGTAGCTGGGCATGTTCCCAATGGTCATAAAAAGACTCTGCTGCTGCCAGCACAGAATTTGGCCACAGGACTGCCTGCTGGATTAAGTTCTGTGGATTGATTGTCTGCTAGTTGCGGTGGTATGTTCTGTTCATTTTTTCCATGACATCAGGTTTTGAGGTTGCTGAGATGGGTTGATGAATCAATCACTTGCAGCTTGTTTGAGCCTGAAGCAGTTGAATCGTCCCAGACAGCACTGTTAAATGAAAGCTTATAATGGGTTTGGAATCGTAGCTGTGCGCTAGGCTGTGTCCCTGGGGTGAATGTCTGTGCTGCAGGTGGCATCCTTCCTCATCCTCGTCCTCCCACTGTGCTTCTCCAAGCTCATCACCCTCATCTTTCGACCTCACTCAGCAGTTTCTATCTGAGCAGAGATTTGGTCACTTTCCAGTTTCTCTGTGGCACCCCCTGTGCTTGTAGTTCTCTTTCTGTGTTGTTGTCCTGTCTAGTCTTCAGCTTGCCCCAGGATGCCAGGCCAGCTGGAAAGAGTTTTCAAATTATATCCCTCCTGATTTCTTTATGTATTGTGCTTGTTCTTGATGAGGAACACCCTGGAGCATTGTGAAGAAATCCCCATTTCAGACATGTGTATCGTTCACCTGTATAACCAATTACTCCTCTCAAGGCTCTTGTTCTGTAATGGGTTCAGTTCAGTATCAGTCCCCGTGCTTTGTCCTCCCTGCTTTGCTGTCCTGAATGGATTGACCTGAGGTTTTTCTTCAGCCTGCTTTCCTTTCAGTGCTGATGTAGAGCAGGTGGTGGGGAGAGCAGAGCCCTGTTCTCTGTAAGTGCCTTGTGCTGAGCCAGTGTTTATTGAGCTCTGATCTGCAAGATTAAACATAGCTTCAAGGTGGTTGTGTGGAGTTGTGGCTTGCAGTGCTTTGAATTTAGTCCTGCTGGCCAGAGATGGACAGGGCAGGGCTGTTGGGGTATTGAGAAAAGTGTTGGCGTTTGATACTCTGAGTGGATTTTATTTTTTAAGCGAGCATCGGGAAGCAGTGAAGTTGAGCAGAGGAGCCTTAGTGGTGTGGTTGTATCAGGTGTGCCTGATTTCATGATGACAGGTGGCCTCTTAGTAGAGTTCAGGCTCTGAGCCCTCAAAGCAGTAATGGAACGAGTTCCGGGTGATAGCAAGGCTAATGCAGAAAGGTTTTGATGAAGCTGTCCCAGAAGAGTTACCGATCCTTAGCAGCCTGGCTGGTGTGTGGTGTACATTCCCGAGATGTTCCTTCCTCTGTGCTGATGAAGCAGCTGCTGTTACGTAAGGGCGTTAAGGCATTGGATCGTGGCTTCAGAGCACAGTGAAGGCAGTTGGAAGGCAGGAAGGTGACGAGTTGGCATCGTACTATGAGCCCAAATTCAGCAAACCATTACTGCTAAACGGGGGCCTGGGTTATGTTTTAAGTTTTTGTGTTTCCTGTGAGGCTTAACCGTCTGTTTATCGGTTTGCAGTGCAGGTGCCTAGGAGCCATGTTTTTGCTAGGGAGAGCGGTGTGCTTGCGTACCTTGTGTGCTGTTCAGCAAGGGCATGGTAAAAAGCAGTCCTGGATGTTGGGTGAGGAGCAGAGTGGGGGAGGCGAGCCCAGTGTCGAGACAGCAGGGGAAGCAGCTAGCTTCCACACAGCGCCCAGGTGGAGTGCCAAGGAGATGAGATGAAGCAGCGTTGAAGGTGTTTTTCCAGGAGCTGTGACTCCCAGGGCTCGGCAGCAGAGCTGTCCCTGGGGTTGCTTTCACAGGACACCCCCAGCCCTCCTCAGGACCCACGGTGAGTGTGTGGGTGACAAACGTGCCACTGAGTGACAGCGTCAGGGTGGGGATGTGTGGAACACAGCACCTGGGGGGAGACGGGCAGCCTGGGGAGGCGTGTGGGGAAGGTTAGCCGCAAGGAGAAAGTCTGCCCCCATTGGAAAAAAGGGCCTGTTGAATGCCTTGGGTGAGATGTTGGAGAACAGGAAGTTAGTGAGGTGAAAATGTGCCACCTGGGTACCGTTTGAGCCCCCCCAACCCCACAAGTGCTGAGCAAAGCTCTCCAGTGCCCCTGGTGCTCGTTGCAGTTCCCCAGTGAGCTCCTGTTGCCTCTCGGCGTTGCCTTGACTCTCCTTGTGCAAACTCGGTGCTCCCCGATGGAGATGTTCAGCCTGGAGGAGCTCCTGGCTGCCTGCAGCCACCCCAACATCCCCAGAGGTGGGCACGGGGGTGTGGGGGGGCTTTGGTGCTGCATGAACGACTGCAGGCAGAGGTGTAGCAAAGGGAATGCAGAACATTTAATAGTGAAACGTACAAAACAGTGCACAAATGACAAGATTCCCAACCATTTCCCACCCCTAAGAACAGTTTCTGATCCCACCCTCTGATCAGTTTCCCACCGCCCGATCAATTTCTCCCTCCCACCAATAGTTTCTTCCCCCTCCAAAAAACTTCCCAGCCCCCCAAAAATCCCACGCCAGTAACTCCTTCCTCCCAATTCCAGCAATTTTGGAGTACAATATTATCAGAGTACGATTTCTCACCCAGAATTGCCCCCCCACAAAATTCCCTCGCCCTCTGCTGGCAGGCGAGATCCATGCCCGGTAGCTACCCTTCCCTCCTCCTTGGCATGAGTGCAAGTGCTTTGGCTTCCTCCAGAGAGATGCTTTGCTCTGCCTGGCAGCGTCAGGCTGCTTCTGGGCTGGCACCCCTGCAGTTGCATCTGTGCTGGAGGAAGCAGCATGCCCAGTAGCTACCCTTTCCTCCTCCCAGGCACGGATGCTAAGGTTCTGGCCTGCTCCAGACTCGGTGGGCGTCTGTGCTTTGCCCTGGCGGTGCGTTCTTTTTCCTTGGTTTGTTGGTGTTGCTGCTGCTGCTGGAAGGGTTGTTGTTGGTTTTCTGCGTGCCCAGAAACCGTCCCGAGTCCTCGTGCTGGCCGCCGTGCTGACAGCGGCAGCTTGGCCTAGCGCCGGCATTTGTGGGCTGGCGCACGGTGGCAGCGCGGCAGCTTCCTGTCTGTGGCTGGGATGTTGCCAGCAGTGCTCTGGCCTCTGGTGGTGGTGCAGTCGGGCGTTGGGCTCGTGGGCGGCGCGGTGCTGTCCCCGTGGTGCTGGTGTGCCAGCCGGCAGGAGATGCATCCGGCTGGCAGTGCGAGGCGCCTGAGCAGCACGTGGGGCTGTTTGTGCGGCGCCTCTTCCACGAGCCGCCCAGTGCGCAGCAGAGGAGGCACGGGGCGCTTGGCTGGCTCGGTGCTGTCCCTGTGGTGCTCGTCTGGCAGCCGGCAGGAGATGCAGCCGGGTGGCAGTGCCAGGCGGGGGAGAACCAGCCGGGGCTGCCTCCGCTGCACCTCTCCCATTGGGTGTGCAGTGCGAGGTGCAGGAGGTGCAGGGGCAGCCAGTGGGCTGGGCAGTGGCAGGCGGGTGAGAATCACCCGGGGCTGCCTTTGCAGCACCTCTTCCATCAGGTGTGCTGTGCTGGGTGATGGTGGTGTGGGAGCAGCCAGGGGCCTTGGCATGGGCAGCTGAGGGGATGCTGCCTGGTGCCCAGGTGAGTTGTTGAGGACCTGAACCTGGTGCCCAGGCTCAGCATCTGTGTCATTGCTGAGCTCCCGGCTGGCCCTGGGGGAGTGAGGCGGCTCTGTGATGGAAGAGGAGTTGAGGCTGCTGGAGACACGTGGGCTCGGTGGTTCTGTGGCAGTGGTGCTCTGCATCAGCCCCTCCCTTTTGCAGCTGTCCAGAGCACTTGCAGCTTCTGGAATAGCAGAACATCCCCCGGAACGATGATGGCAGCCTTCCCACCCCCACTTGGTGCAGACACCCACCGGTCATCTGTGCAGACTGCAAACTCACCATCCAGCCAGATGAGGAAACGGTCAATTTCCGCATTGCTGGCACGACAGTTGGTGCTGGGTCTCTCTTCTGGGCAATGGAAGAAATGCCCAGTGGGGCAATGCCAGCTTTCCCCCAGCCACTGAGCGCAGACAGCCCCCCATCAGCTGTGCTGCTCCCAAACTCACCGCTGTTGATCCACGTGAGCAGCTCATCCATGTCTGCGGTGTCGTGCAGGATGCCTGGGTTGGCTGTCACTTCTGGAGAAGGAAGAAAATCCGCAGAGGGGCACTGCCAGCTTTCCTATGCCCACTCGGTGCAGGCACCCCCCCGCCCGCTCTGCTGCCCCCAGACTCACCCTCGTTGATCCATGTCAGGAGCTCGGCGATGTCCTCCGTGGTGTCTGCGCTTGTTGTCGCTGCTGGCAAAGCAAGAGCATCCCCAGTGGGGCAATGCCAGCTTTCCCACAGCCCCATGGAGTAGACAGCCTGCCGCCCGCCCTGCAGCCCCTGAACTCACGGCCTGATTGCAGCGAGGCAGCGCTGCAGGTGAGCGGAGCCGTGGCGGGGTGGGGGCACACGTCGGTGGGTGCTGGGTGCCCCTGGTCCTCCGAGAGCAGCACGGCGTCTTGGAAGGTCTGCATCGGCGGCTCCCAGGTGGCGGGCAGGGTGCAGGGCACGGGGAGCACCTGCTCCTGCAGGGAGGGTACCTGCAAAAGAACTGGGGGGGGGCTGGGGCGGCCGGGGGCCTGCAGCAGGCAGGTGCCTGCGGGCTGCGGGGGCTCTGCGTGGTGGGGCACGGCCCCGGGCCACAGCCCCATTGGCCGCTGGGGTGGCAGCGTCCCTGCGGGCAGGGGACGTCCCGAGCAGGGAGCAGGGGCGGGGGGGGAAGCCGTAGCTGGGTGCTGCCCCCCAGGTAGGAGCAGCAGCACCGGTAAGCGCAGCCCCGCAGTTGGGGTCAGGCCCACAGGTGGCAGCTGAGCCGGAGTTGGGGGCGGCCCCCCGGGTGGGAGCTGCGCTGCCTGTCCCCAGGCACCTGGTAGGCCGGGCCAGACAGAGGGCTGAGGTGCCAGGTGGGTGGCAGTGGGGACAGGGAAGGGTTGTGGGGGTACCGGCATCGGTCCGCGGACGGTGGGCTGCATCCAGGCGGGGTCCGGTGGCGGCACAGTCGCGTCAAAGAAAGTGGCGTCGGGTGTCAGAGGCACCGTCAGCGCTCGAGGGAATCTCTCTGTGGGGAAATGCCAGAAGGGGCGCTGGGCTGAGAGCTGGGGCATTGGGGTGAGATCCGGGTCACAGGAGTGGGATCTGGGGTGCTGGGGTGAGATCTGGTTCATCGGGGTGTTTTCTGCGGCTCTGGGATGAGATGTGGGGTCACAGGGGTGAGATGTGGGGCGCTGGGGTCAGCTGGAGCATCAGAGTAGGGGGAGCTGCTGCCTTACCTGCCATGACAGCTGGAGAGTGGCCGTTGGGGGAGCCCCTCCCCCCACGGGGGTTCTGTGACCGTTGGGCTCAGCCCCTTCCCCCCCGGCTTGCCATGCTTTGCCTTTTCGTACCCAGACATCCTTCCCATCCCAGTGGTTTCCCATCCCACCGATCAGTGACCGTATGGATGGGCATTTTGCAGCCCGGTGCCCTTCCTTCCCCACGGTCTGCCCGTCCCAGTGGGGATTGGCCATCCCTGCAGTGCGTTCTCCCCCCAGGGATGGTTTCCCCTCCCAGTCAGGATATCCCATCCAAGCGATTGCCAGTCATCACCTCCCAAAACCGTGCTTATCCAGCCCATGGCCAAGGACTTCAACTGCCAGCATCAGGATGGGAATGTGTGGAAGAACACAGCGCCCAGGGGGGAGATGGGCAGCCTGGGGAGGTGGGGGGGGGAGAAGGTCAGTTGCAAGGAGAAAGTCTGCCTCCATTGGAAAAAAGGGCCTGTGGAATGCCTTGGGTGAGATGCTGGAGAACAGGAAGTTAGTGGGGTTAAAATGTGCCACCTGGGTACCATTTGAGCCTCTGCAGGCAGAGGTGTAGCAAAGCCAGCGCAGAACGTTTCATAGTGAAACGTAGAAACCAGTGCATAAATGACAAAATGAGGTCGTTGGTTTAGCTGTGTGCTAAGTGGGAGTGGTGAGCAGGAGATTGGCACGAGATGTCTTTTGTTGAATCTCACTGCCATTTTAAACTATGCTGCAGACCTGTGCTGTCTCAGCTGCATGATGTATCTGGTGTTAAATGCAATTTCTGTGGCATGCTCTGCTGTCCAAGCTCACGTCTGCTTTCTCCTATCCTGGCTGTGCTTTTCTTCCCAGAAGCAATGAGGAGCCCTGGGTGGCCTTGCTCTGATACTTATCTGAAGTGCTGTGCAAATCCTTGTTGTGCCTTACGACAGGCAGGTTTGTTTTCAAGCCTTCTTACAGGCAGGAAACGCGCACAAAGGAACAGAGTTGGGGCTCCCTCCCCCCCCCCCAGCCAACGGGCCTATTGAGGCCTGGCAGGACCCCCCTGGGCCAACTGGTCTTTTATCTCCATTAGACCTTGTTCTGCTGTGGAGAACAGGTGGGAGCAATTCACTTGTCTGGCAAAGGGGTGGAGCCTGGTTGCAGCCCTCCCTGACCTCCTTTTTTTGTCATTTATAAATGAGAAAAAGAAAAGCAGGATGCCTAGATACTTTTAATTTTTGAAGGTACAGTCAGTTCACTTATTTATTGCACTTAAGAAAAGCAAGAATGAGTGCTTTGGTCCAGTGTACAGCAAGGAAGTGCTCACGTGTGCTGTTGGTACACACGCCTCTCATATTACTGCAGCTTCATCTATCTTCCACGTTTTAGTAGGTAGCATCTTTTAAGGGGGGGAATGTTGTTGAAAGCGATCCTACTTTGGTGGTTTTGGGCTCCTCTTGCTGAATCCAGTTAGCCTGAATGAAGGATATGGAGTGGCAGCATTGCTGGGTGAACGCTGCCGTTACTGAGAGCAGAAGAGTGATTCTGTTTGTTGATGTGCCTTTGGTCACTGAGCACCGTGAGAGCATTGTGAGTATTTGTGTTTGTAGTTCAGATGGCAAGTAGCCTAAAGACTGCTTGTGCACAAGTGACTCAGAGCACATCAGTGCCATCTGCATTGGAACACGTTACCTCTGATTTTAAGCCTGAAAGTTCCTTCCAGTATTAAGGCCCAGGAAACTCATTAGCCATCTGACCTGGGACAAATCTGCCTTTTGTTTCTCATTACAGTCATGTTTTTCTTTGTGAAACTCCTTGGAACTGGTGTTATCACACAGGACAGACTTCTGCACAGTGTGGTGTATTGTAATGAATGTTTCTTTATTCTTTGCCAAATCCTGAAGGTGGTGCTTAGGCAGATTTCCCTATACCTCATTAAAAATAAGCCTGCTAAAGGAATGGATGAGGAAGGAATTGAAAGGATATGTTTTGGTGTGGTGGTGGGTTTTTCTGTTTGGTTTTGTTTTGTTGTTGTTTTCTGAAAAATGTCAGGGAGCAGATTTTTGTATTTTGAAGAATTTCAGAGATGTCTCTTCATTACAGAAGGTCTTCTGAGCAGCTGCATCTTATCAACTGCAAAGCAGCTGGATAGCTTTTGAGGTTCATGTTATGCTGAGCAATGTGTTCATGGCAAATTGATCTACTGGGGTTATTTAATCTGTCTGAGTCAGGCATCTTTATAGATGCAATATGCTGAGCACAGCTTGCAGCTCTCTCCTTTAGCTGTGTGTTTGCAAGGCTTTGTCCCCAGCAGAAAGAGCACTTTTGCTGGGAGCTGTTTTGCTGCAGGACCAAACATCTTGCAGGACTGGTGATGTTTACTAGATACGCTTCCTAAAGAATAAGCATAGGCCAGAATTTTAGAGGGTAAGAATTGCAGAAGAAGCGTGGCCCATAAACGGAAGCTTTGTAGGTGATTGAGGTCTCAGGATGCAGTAAGCATTAAAAGAAACTAGGGATGACTTTTTTTTCACTCAGAAGGTGGTGAGGTACTGGAACAGGCTGCCTGGAGAAGCTCTGGGCGCTTCTGGTCCTGATCATCCTGATCGAATGGGTGGCCCGTAGCAGGGGGGTTGGAACTGAATGGTCTTTAAGTTCCTTTCCAATTCAAGCCATTCTATGATTCAATGATTTTCAATGTCAGAATTCGTGGAGTTAGTACTTGCCTATGTGAAAACAGAGTCTGCAACGTTTCTTACTTTCAACAGAGAAGGGATCTTTTTGTCTGAGAACTAGTGGAATTAGGGGGATAGGGGATAATTTTATTAAATCCTGTTTGAAATCATACTTTGGGACACTCCTCACTTTGCCCTGACTTTCTGGAGCATTTCTGAGCAAACTGAGTACTTCTCCCCCATTTCTGCTGCTGCTTTCAGTAGCTCAGGAAGCTAGCACTCTTTCCTGGCAAGGGAGGGATGTAGGACTGACTCAGTTTGTGTACAGGACACTGAGAATGAAGATGCTCCGTAGATGATCATTAGTAATGTAAGGCTGTCCTCTTCCTGGCGAAGCCGTTGGCACTGAGCCTGCTAGGAGTGAAGCAGCACTGCAGTGCCAGGCAGAGCTGCCATTCCCTTCTTCCCTCCCCACCATCATGTGCTCCTCAACAAATTTTCCACTGTTTACTTAGAGATCGGTGAAACAAAAGACTGAGGCTGGAGAAGCTCCACCTGGGGAAGTCAAGGTGGAGGAAACCCCTGCTGCTGCTGCTGTGGGAAAGGAGGCCATCCCTGCTGAGCCAGATGAGCCAACAGAGCAGGCTGCGGTGAGTGATCTGTCCCCCATGTCCATCTCCTGTTTCTGTACCAGCTTGCCATTGCCATCAGACACGTGGCTTTTATGAGGCAATAGAGATATTTGTTTACCTCTCCTGTTAAAAAGAAAGAGCAACATGCTGTAGCAAGCATGCATGCTTTGCTAGCAATAATTATATTTTGAAACTCGTTGAAGCTCGTGGGATTTTTTTCTGTTTAAGACCCTCTACAGTCTCTGTTAAAATTAATGTGAAAATCAGGTCTTCACAGCATGGTTTGGTAGCTTGAAAGAGGAATTAATCCTGTATATACAAAATAGAAGGTGGTGTCACCCTGCAGTTTTAGCAGGATAAAGCTGTGAGGGGTTTGCATGGTAACACTGCTGTCAGCAGCTGCCTTGCCCTGGCATCTGGACAGGTGTGGGTCTTATGAGGTGGCTGCAGGAAGATGAGCTTAGAAAACACGAGTGAAGTGAAGCTTGGATATAACGCAGCATCCTTTTATTAAACAAGATGACAGGCAAGCATTTCAGATGAAACGTGGCGGAATTTTGGTGTGGCAGGTGTGTGGAGGCAGTGAGCTGGAGGCTGAGCACTGAGGTGTGATCACAAGTGCTGAAGATGGCGATCTGCTCTACCTGCACTCACACAGATCTGCATGACTTGTCTTCACCCTTACAGGGCTTTTGGAAAATCCGACATATGTATGTTTGTAGAGCAGCCTCAACGTTTATTAGTGAAAGAGATTTCTATGAGGGGGCTTAGATTTACTTTTCCTCTGAAAAGCATCTTTAGAAATATCCTGCAATCTGCAGGAAGCCAAGATTGAGCAGAAGAGAAAAGCACTTCCAAGTCTTCCAAAGGAGACATGAATTACAGCCATCTTGACTGTTTGTTGACCTAAACTGGACCTGAACCTCTTGATCCAGGCTGAGCAATAGCCAGAACTGAATCCAAGCTCAAGCAGAAGGGATGTTGCTGAATCCCAAAATGCTACAGTAGAATTGGAAGCCAGCAGGAGCACAACTGTCCCACAGAGTTCAGGAAATTGTACGTTTTTTCCTCTTCCAAACCTGGAACTCGTGCAGTTTTACAGCTTCTGTAGGAAAGGACCTTGTGTTAGATCCCATCTGTGCTGTAAGAAGTATTGTTTGGGGTGGGGAGCATCACTGTTCAGAGCAATTGATCCCTTGGGCATCTTCCTGGGTGCCAGATTTAGAGCCACTGACACATGTCTGCTGTTCTAAATGTCAGGCACCCACTGCATGTACAGCTGAGTGTGGACCTGGAGGAAAGTGATTCTGCACCAACTGATGAGCTTTGTGACCCACCTCTTTGAACAATCCCCTGCCGTGTGTTTCAGCCCAACGTGTGTGGAAGAAGCGTTTGGAACGTGTGTTCCAGAAAGTTTTCCTGCAAACTGGTGAGTTGCAGGGGCAGCAGCAGGTTATGATGGGAGCATTCTGAGTCTTGGGTGGGAGAAATTGGAGGTAGCTGGAAAACTGTAAGGTCAGCAATGTTCTGGGCTGTTGCTTAATAAAAACATTCATCCAGTATGGTGCTGTTATGAGAATACTGATAGCAAAAGCAAATAAAATTGACACTGGCACTTCCAGTGTGGTGATCATTATGTAATTAGCAGGCTTTATTTCTCGTGGTTTTTTGCTGTGTTCTTGTTCTGTTTTTATCTTATAGCTACCTTTATTTCAGATATATAGCAGCGAGAATCTTTCCACTCCCTGTATGCTGTCCCATTTAATTCCCACCATTCATTTCATCGCATCCCATACCTGCCATTCTTCCACTGAGCTTGATTAATGCTAGTTTCCCTGCAGTGATTCCCTCAGCATGAGTAAGATGGTGACCATATTTCCTCTTTATACAGGAGAGTATCGAGGCAGAGATAAGGAGACAACTGGAATTGCTGAGGAAGAGAGCGAGGTACGTATGAGCAGCCTCAGGAATGTGGTTGTGCTTTAATATCTTCAAGAGGAGCGTGGCAAGAATATATGTATGTCATCTGCATGTAATCAGTGTGCAGACAATGCAATATGAGTGTGACCCAGCTGTGGTACCAGAACATTCCTCATTCAGTGCAAGACCTCCCTTAGAAACTGCCTGTTGCAGCAGTACAGACTGGTAAATATTTTGGGACAGAAAACAATCAGATCCATGAACAGACAGTGGCATAATGCTGTTTCTATTGACATTTGTGGTAAAGAGAGAATATGCTGCAGAGATTCACAGCAGCTTTTTTACATTTCCCTTGAATTTGTTTGTTGAGCCTTCCTCTAAGCATCTTTAAAAAGGAAAAGGAATTTTGATTCATCCTTTGTTTTTCCTTGCACAGCTGAAAATAATCATGCCACAAGTTCATTTTCTAAAATACAAATGTGGCACTGAATGAGGTAAATTACAAAGCAACTGAAAAACTCAGGGACATACTTAATTTCCCTTTAGGTGGGCATGTTGAAATCTAAGGGTGGTATGGTTGTGTTTTGCTTACATAAAGCAAGACACTCTCAATCCTTTTGTACAGAATTGAAACTGTAATGTTTTTGAGCGTGCATGGAGAGCAGCAGAGGAAGAAGAGCTACCTATTAAATGCAGGAGGAGAGGTAGGGAATGAGAAAGAAATTGTCACTCCTCATTGGTAATTGCTTAGAATCTGTATCTCAAGGAGATGATGAACTGTTTGATTATGTTATCTGCCTTAGTGCCACAACATACACAAGCAGATTGTAAGCTCTTTTCTGCTTGTTTTGGTTTCATGGTAGGCTCAGCTGTCCAAGCTTGAGTTTGTTACACTGATGTGAGCAGGCATCAGCCCTTCTGCAATCTGGGGTACGTCCATGCTCTGTGGCTGCCCAGGGTGCCCCGTGTTGCAGGGAAGCCAGATGTGCAGCCAGCAGCTGTCCCAGCTGGGCAGCACGGCTGAGCCAGGATGAGGTCCCACTGCCATGGGCTGCTTTCTTCCTGTGACCCGTAGCCCTGCCTCACTGGTGCCATACTCCTCACCACCTGCTGTGTAGAAGCCAGGGGAATTACACTAGAAAGAATTTACGGGATGGGAGAGGTAGATCTAAAATATCCAAACCCAGTTTCTATAGCTACTGGTGTTGATGCGCTGCAAATGTGAGTTGCACTGCTTCTCTGGCATTGTCTGATCACTGCCAAGTCTGGGCCAAGAAATGCCTTGCTCTGCCCTGCTAAATCAAGCCGTGGAGCAAGATCTTCAGCTCTGGAAAATGGGGAGAGCTCAGTGAGCTCCTCCCAGGCCCCCAGCTGCAGACTCGGCTGCTCTCCTCCTCTTCATGGCCTCATTCTTGCTGCTGCTGAATCTGGGCAGTGCACTGAGCTGACAGTTCTATTAGAGGATAATGCAGCCAGCTGCAGCCTGGGTAAAGAAGCATTCACTGTTACTGCAACTCAAAGCCACGTGGCTCTGTTATCACAGCCTTCATTACATTGGATGGCCCTTGTTTTTTCTCCTGTGTGGCTGTGCAGATTTCAGTAGCACTTCTGCAGATAGCTGGTTTAGGATACTCTTAGTCTGTGTATTGGTATGGAAGACAGGTTTGTAGAGTTGGTTCTCAAAACGAAGACAGGAAATACCTGCAGGTACGTGGCCCATTGCAGCTAGGTGTGGGATTCTTGTTCTGATTTCAGTGGAAGTGAGCCTCCCTCTTTTTAGTTTATTTTAGTTTTGTTTTTTTTTCTTTATCAAAGGCACTTGATACTAATAGTGAGATTCCTTCAGCACTAGCACACATGCTTTTGTAAAAGCCATGTTTTAATTATCTATCTTGCTTTGGTTCTGTATTGTAAGGCACGGGAAATACCCAGCTCTGCATATGTGAATGTGCTGTGCATTCAGTGAGTTACAGCTGCAGCTGTTGAGAGCATCACCCTTTCAGTGCTGACTATTTGCGAGCTGACTCATGTAAATTAAAATTCTCCTCCACCGTAAAAGAAAATTGGCTATACAAATGCAGTAAATAGGAAATAAATGTTGATCCTAATCACAACGGGCAGCAAGATCAGTGTCTGCAGCATGCTGTTAGAAGCACATGTTATAAAATCAATCTGATAGGCATTCTGTTCCCCCTCCTTTCATACTGGTCTCTTCCAAGGCTTTTATATCCGCCTTTCATTTGAGTACTAGCCTGGGTCAAGACTGCTAAGTTGGCAATACTCTGTGAGACAGGTTTGCGTGCCTTACAAGTCACAGGAGAAGATGTCAACATCTGTCCATATCTTTTGATAATACTTCTGTTTGTGGCAGAGCATCCTTCCCTAGCCGAATTCTCAGTTCAAGCTAAAACTTCTCCAGTGGTTTCTGCAAAGCACTGGAGTATTTCCTGCTTCCACCTGATGACATCTGAATGTTTCTAACCTTTATCTAGCTGTAGAGTATATTTGCTTCAGGTAACGTAGCCCAGGTTGCACATCTCTGTTCAAAAGGAGTCTCACCAATGCTCTTGGAGGCAGTCCAGGTCTAGAGATGGCAGACAGCAGCTGGAGCAGACTTGCAGCCTGTTCCCAAGAGCAGACTTTCAGTAGCACAGGGGACGTCCGGACAGTTTGCCAAGCTTCAACTCACCTTGAACCTGCAGGGAATTTCTCACACCACACAGCTTGGAGGCAAATCAGCCCTGAGAATGCAGTCCCATAAGTGTTCCAGAGAGCAGTGGAAGGAGGCCGTTGTTTACGCGTGAGAAAGAAGAGGCAGTGAGAACACATGAGCCTTGAGAAATGTTTCCTACACTAGCAATACCCATCTGAAACTCTACTGCGTGTTCATAGGAAGGTTTTGTAAATGTTCCTCTCCTGCCTGTAAGTCGGCTTTGTCGTGCAAGCCTACCCCTGTGCTCCCTACATGGTGCTTCAGGTATAGGATGGCAGCCTCCAGTGCTGCTTTCCCCCTTGGGTCAGGAGAAACCCCAGTGAAGCCAAAGCCAGGGGCCGGCAGCACCAAAGGAGATTGCAGAGAACAGGATATCTCCAGCTGATATGCACAGCTCATGTCCTGAAAGGTTTCTCCTTTTATCCTGCAGGTGGTGAGTGCTGCAGATGGGGCGGTGGAGTGGAAGACAGCGTGGTGGTGGCAGCAGGAGCAGGTGAGGGTGCTGCTCCCACGGGACAGGAGGCTGCTGCTGGAGGTGAGAAACCTCAGGGAGAAGAAAAGGAGATTGAAGTTTCTCAGGTACCTCATGTTGTTGTGTGGGGAGCATTAGAGGAATCCAGCCAGATCCAGCAGCTCCAGCACAGGCAAGGCTGATGCAGCTCCATGCCCCAGGGTCCAACAAGCAGTGAGGATGAGCATGTATTCTCAGTCAGTGCACACACAGAGCGCACACAGACATATTTGTACACACACAGACAGCCATGGGAATCAAAGACAGGCATGCGGGGTACTCACGCAAACACAAGCATTACCAGAGGCCTCATCACGTTCACCTCTGGCTGAGCAGGTAGAGCTCTACTAGTGAGAAGACATATATTCGTATGTACGTGCTGATGTCACTCAAGTCCACTCACCTGAGTGTCTCCAGTGGCTGGCACCTGGATCTCTCCTGCAGCTGGCAGATGGGCACACAGGCCCTCCAATCCACGGTCTGAGCCTAGTGCACACATGGGCAAGAAGAGTTAGCAAGCAACTTAATGAGAAGATAGGACAGACCACACTCATCAGGTGCAGGACATGGCCAGGTAACATCTGAACTATGCACTGCTTACATGCAAGCAGCCCATTTCTGCTGTTCCTTTGTTGTCCCACGCTTGTTCCTCCCCAAATCACCTCAACCCACCCGCTGCTGTTGGTTTCTCCCTTGAACATCCCATAGTAAGTCTTGTACAGTAATGTGTCCCATGGCTCCTGGCAGCAACCTCCCTCAGTCCTGGAGGTGCTCTGGCGTGTGATGGATTTCACACCGGACACTGGGACAGCCCTGAGAGAGGTCCAGGTCACTTCTGCTTTGCACCTTGTGCTCCTCTAAGCTCTTAGAACTTGTACTTTTCTGCACAATTATTGATCTCTGTCTTGAGGTAAGAATCCCACTTGCAGCAGAAGTAAAGAAACATGTTTTTCAACTTGAAATGAAGTAGGAAATAGTCTTGTGGTGCTTTTGTTGTATTTTATTTCTTTTCCTTGGAACAGGTCAGCAGCATCCCTTCAGTAGTAATGGAGCCAGCATCGAACAACGAGGGGGATGGAGAAGAACATGGTGTGATCATGAACGAGTCTGAAGATGCTGCAGCAGAGATGGGCACTCAGGCACTGACAGTGGAACTTGCCAAGTTGTAAGTGAGCAGGAACCAACTGAAGAAATGCAGACTGCACCTTCTCAAGATCAGCCTGCGTCAGCAGGAGGCACAGCTTCTGACATGCCACCGGGCTTTCTCTTGAAGGTCTGCTTGTCTGTTGTTCTTTTAGACATCTTTTCACATCTAGCTTCTGTGGATGTGTCTGACCACTGAGGCATTACGATGTTTTACTGAGGCCAAAGGACGCCTGGTTTCACAGCCACGTGCTTGCATGCGCGTGCACTCACCCGACCTTTGGTTGGTCTCCGTACACAAATTTTGAGAAGCATATTTTCTGCACTTGGATTTTGCTGGTTCTGTCCCTCTGTAGCTGTAAGAGTCACTAGAGGTCTCCTTTCATCTCGCCAAACCAGTACTGACAGTGAACCTTTTAAGTAAAATTGCACTGCCAGGGATTTAGTCAGCAGTATCATAGGATTGTTTGCTAACAGTACCAAAAAGGCATTTTTCTGGCCTGAGAATCTGTAGAGGAAGTTCCAGCCCTATTGAAATCTATGGGACTTCAACAATTCACTGTAATGAAGTAGAAGTGTCCTTTCATGTCCTTAGTATTGCTGTCCCTACGAACTGTTAGGGTATTCAGGCAGAAAAGCTTAATGAAGCTGCAGGGAAATCCTCTCCTTGGCTGGTAAGAGCCACAGAGATTCCTGGTTCACAAGGTTCCCTCACTTCAGAATCAGTGAGCAGGAGAAACTTTCGCTCCTTGAGGCTAGATGAACTTTATGTGCTTCCTGCTATCGTTTGCATACTTCAGACTAGTTAGTCCCATAGCACTCCATAAATATGCCATTCCTTCTGATCCAAGGTCCCTGGTCAAGATTTTCAGCAAACAGTGAGAATGGCATTAAGGTTAGAGTGACCAGAATTGTGCAGTTTTGGTGCAGACCTGCTCATCTGTTGTTCATCTTTTGTTTTTTGTCACGCTTCCTTGAGTCAAGCATAAATAAGAAGCAGCAGAATGCACGACTGCCATCTGGTTCTCGATGCTGTATTGTTTCATTATTGCAGAGTTACCACGGAACTGTCTGTGCTTTGAGAAAACTAGGATAGTGCCTCTCTTCAGGAGGAAGAGCTATTTAGTGAAATGGTCTGTTCACGGCAGTGTGCGAACCCCACAAATGTTTTAATGATCACCTCTTTGACAGAGAGATGTTTTTGGCATTCCTATCTGCCAGTGAATGGGAGTTCTTTCCAGGACAAACAGGAGCTGTGGTTCCCATTATTCACTTCTTTTGTCTTGTACTGAAACTGGTGCTGTACCTCTCCCTCTAATTTCCAGGGATGTTTCCATCAATCACAGTATCCAGCAGACAGCATAAGGAAGGGTCTGAAGGGACCTTTCCTGTGATTCTTTTCCAAGCTTATTGGCAGAATCCTGCCATCCCTCTCCTCAGGTCTAGGCATGATAGTGGGAAATGAAAGCGAGTTCCTAGCACGGTAGGAAGAATGTAACAGGACTTGTCCAAGAGGCAGCACCTGTGGGATTCTGAACCTTGGGAAAGGAGGTTTGGTTTCTTTCAGTAGTTTCAGGAAGATTTACTGAAGCTGTACCTGTTTCATAAACTGGGATTAGAAACTTTGATGTGAACATGAACAGCTTGAATGTGCGTGTCTATGGCCATATATTTCCATAAAGAAAGAAGTGAAAGAGTACATTTTTCTTTTTTCACAGTGTCTCTGTTTTGATCGTTTCTGTACATTTGGTATTTCCTTTAGGTTGAAGTTCTGCATGATTTTGAGGCAGCTAACAGTGACGAGCTTAATTTAAATGGAGGGGATATGGCACTAGTAATTCCTTCTGAGACCACAGCTGATCAGGTAACGACAACATGATTACTTATTTCTTTTGCTAATGTTTCCCTTTGTCTCAGTTTCCTTCTCACTCTTTAGAGTTAATTTGAAATGTTGGTTCAGAACGCCTTTACTGTTAGAAAAGACCAGCATTCTTATTTTGCCCTTCTACTTGGTTTGATTTGTGACCAAGCAGCACAGCTAACTAAGCTAAAGTCCCAGGTATGTACTGCCAGCAGGATCCAACTTCAGTCCATTTTTCTAGGGCACTTTAATGTTACTTTGTAGTGAATTTTATACAGGCTTACATACAGACACAGGCTGAATACAGAAGATGGCTTACAAATTGTGCATCCTGCATTCATGTTGTTGTAACACTGGGCCAGAACTGACTGTATTTCCCCCCATGTTCAGAGTTTTACATGGAGATCTGGAGAAATATGCATTTGCCCAGAGAGAGCCCTGAGACTGCACACCAACAGTTCTGTCCTGCAGCCCAATGGCACAGAGGTGTTCCTGCATGTCCTGTGTGCCTCTTGGGACCTGAGCCTCACACGGCTGTGCTCTTGAGCTGCACCAGCAATCACTTTGTCTTTGGTGCAAGAACCCAACAGTTCAGTGTCATTTAAGATGCTTTATTTTGTTTTAACAGCGTGGTTCAGGTTACTTTTTAAACAATTCCACGTTATGTTGATTTGCAGTCAAGTGAATGCATTTTTTACCTCCTCTGTAAGAGCAGCCCATCTTGCACAATTTGTACGAGCCACTTTGTGGCTGCAGTGGCAGAAAGCGTTGATGAAAAGCATCCCATTGAACTGGGGGCTGGGAGGTTGGGCTCTGGACCTGCACAGTGAGACAGCCAGGTCTCTGCTCCGAATGAAGAGCAGTTCTTCAAACATGCCCAAATGCTGTCAGCGCGTGTTTGGAGAGCCAGAGACTGTTTGTTATCTAAGCTGAACTCTCTCTTAATACAAGAGACAAGTAATTGCTTTGGTTTCTGATTCTTTTTTACTGTTGTTTCTGAATAAAAGATTATTTTTACTTTCCTTTTCACTGGGACACTTTGTTGTTTTGTAGGGACAGATCCTCTTATGCTTACTCAAACTGTGCTGCGTCTCACCTCTTGGGCTGTTCAGCTGAGTTCATTGTCAGTATTTGCAGAAGCTACTCTAAGGATATAAAAATAGGCTGTCCTCAGTTATTTTTTCTTACCATGTTTTGTATTAAATCTATATAACCTTCCCTTGGTGAATCCATTGATTGTTTTTCTCTTGTGGTGTGCATCCAAATCCCATTGGCGTTCACTGGAGTGAATCGTGTGCAGTGATGGAGAAAATGAAGCCCCATGTATTCGTGTTGCTGAGATCATTCTGCTCATATCTTTATTACTCGGTGCATATTTGCCCTTGGTGTTTCACATCACCACAGAACTCCGTTTTTCTCTTACCAGATAATGTGTTGATTTACAGAGAGTATTTGATCTTGGTTCTTTTTTCTCCTGCAAAATGGATCTAAAACCATCATTCTGAGATAGCTAGTGCTGTCAGCCTGTGCTCCCTGTGCAAAGCCAACTCATCCCAGCCAGTGACTCCAACTTTTATCCGTAATTATTGAGTTGCAGTCATTATCCATTACAACTTCAGTCCTGAGCAGAATCTACTCTGTCCCTGGTAGAAAACTTCAGTTCCCCCACCTCAGGTTTTCCAAAAGGTGAGCTTCAAAAACGTGCTGCCAGTTACTCCATCTCTCTCTGTACTGTCTGTAGAATAATAATGAATCGGCATTAGAAATTCCCTGCTAATCATCACTTTACTCTGACTCCTGTTCTTAAACGGAACAAAGCACAGAGTTAGTCATGTGGTGAGATGAAAATAGGCTGATCACTGCAAAAATACTGCATGGATTTTGTTCCAGGTGAAATGGATAGCACTTAGGAGAACCCAACACTTCCAACAAGAAATCTTCCTTTTTCCGCTTCTCTCCTCACACATCGCCCATCATGTTTTCCTTCTTTTCCTCCCTCTTACACTCCTGTCTCATGCTTTCCTTATTTCGCTTGCACTTCTGCTCTCACGTGTTCCTTCTTTCTTTTGCACTTTGCTCTCCCAGAGCCTTGCTTTCCCCTTTGCTGTTTCTCAGCAGTATTTCTTGCTTGCTCCCTTTCACACCTACTTGCACTTTCCCTCCCATGTCTTTGGCAGTGTGCCTTTGCTGTTTGTCTCTCTCTACTGCTCCCTCCACCACATGACCCTTTCACTCTCTGCTCCTTCCATTCATTCTCTTGCTCCCCATCCCTTCTTCTCTCTTCCTCTCGCATGACGTTTCCCTCTTGGCTCTTGTTTTCTCTCTCTCTGAAATACTTACCCTGTGTTAATCTCCTTCTTAGACACTTTTCCTCTCTGGCTTGTGCTCTCTTGAAGAGCTTACCCTCTCGCCTGTGTTTTCTGACATGCCTTCCACGTGTCACTTATGTGTTTATCTCTTGCATTTTCCTGTCACACTCTCTCTTTTTCCCATTTTCTGTTCTTCTATCCCCTTATTCCTCTTGCTTTCCAGTCTCGCATGCTCTCCCTTTTGCATTTTTCTGTTCTTGCTTGTATTTCCTCACCTAGTTGTGTTTTCTTCTATTGCATGTTTCTGCCCTTGTCCGTGTGCTCCTACTCTGGTATGCTTTCCCTGCTGCAAGCGCTTTTCCTCTCTTTGCTTTCCTCATCTCCGTTGGGTGCTCACACTCTAGCATGTGTTCCCAGAGTCATCACAGAGCAGGTTGGGTTGGAAAAGACCTCAAGGATCATCAAGTCTTCTCTCTCATGGTCTCTCACTTCCCTCAGCTCTTCCATGCTTTCCTCTTGCTCGTAAAATCTTCCCCTGTTGCATGGAGGCTTTCCCTCTTGCTTGCCCTTTCCCTCGTGTTTCCTCCTTTCTCATTGAGTTCTTCCCAGGCTCTTGCAATTTCTCCCTTGCTTTGCTTCTCTTCTGCAGATGTACTTTTTTTGTAAGTACAGGTAGCGACAGGACGAGAGGAAATGGCTTGAAACTGGAAGAGGATAGATTTAGACTAGATAGTGGGAAGAAATTCTTTGCTGTGAAGGTGGTGAGTCGCTGGAAGTGGTCACCCCTCCCTGAAAGTATTCAAGGCCAGGCAGGATGGGTCTTTGAGCAACCTGCTCTAGTGGGAAATGCCCAGTCTGTGGCAGGGGGGTTGGAACTAGATGATCTTAAAGGTCCCTTGCACCCCAGGCTGTTCTATGATTCTGTCTATATCTGATTTCCCTCTGTCTTTGTGGTCTTTGCTACTCCAGCATCTCTGATGCCTGTTTCTTCTGTTCAGTGGTCACAGTCACGGGTTGATCGTTGCACTAGGTGATCTCAGTGGTCTTTCCAAGCCTTATGATTCTGTGCTTGTCTCACTTGGGAAAGGTGGTCACCTAGCCTAGCAAGTAAGGTGAAGAAAATGTGGTGACATTTAATGCTTTTTTTTTTTTTTTTTTGTCCTGGTTCTGAACAGAACAGATCAGACAGATCTTTGGCTGCCTTGCCCTCTCTCATCCTTTTCTTCTAATTTCTGCAACCTCTCAATTGCATGAGATCTGGCTTGTCCGCTTTCCCTCTGATCTGCTCCCCCTCTCATTTGTGCAATCCATCTCATGCCATTGCTGCTTCTTGTGCCTTTTGTCCAGTGCTTTTTTTCTTGTTCTTTAACTCTCCTGGGTTTGCTTTCTTAGTCTTGTGTGTGTGCTTTCCTTTCCTCTTGCCTGCATGCCCTTTCCCTTTCTTGCACATGCTTCTTTTCCCATGGGAAGGGAGCATAGGGTGGGAGCATAGGGTGGGATAAGGGATAAAAGCGGCTTTAAACTAAACAAGAAGAGGCATAAAATAGAAATACAGAATAAATTTTTGCTGTGTTGAATGTGTGTATGATTTAGCTCATCTGCATATGCCGCTTGCATGTCCCACTTGCTCATGTTCCCTGTCTGTGAGAGTTCTTCTGTGATGCTGTACTTTTCTTTTTGTTCTTTGTGCATGAATCACATCTCTCTTCTGCATGTGTTTTTTTCCTCTGTACCTCTCATTTTCCTTCACTCCCTTTTGTACGTATCTTGGGCTTCCCTCACTGTCTTTGGAGTTCTTGGCACACTTCCCCCTCTTCTCTCATGCTTGTGTTTGCTCTCCCTCTTGGTTTGGCTTTCCCTCTCTGTCAACACATTTCCCCTCTCTCATTTTTTGCATGCTGTACCATTTTTTCCTACCGTGGCTTCCCTTTGTAGCTTCCCTTCTACACAGGCACAGCCTCCCTCTCTCTTCTAACTCTCTCGTGCTCCTTTCCTTCTCACAGCCTCAAGTTTTCCTCTCTCTTGCACACACACTTTCCATCTCTTTGCACTGCATGCTTCCTCTCTCTCTCGTGGGCAGGTTTCCACCCTTCCTGCAAACCCCTCACTCTTTCACTTTCCTTCTGTTTACGTGTTCTGACTATTGGACACACTTTTCTTCTCACGCAGCCCCTTCCCTTTCTTGCTTGTGCTGTCCTGCGTATAGTCCCTCTTTCTTGCACTCATTCCCTTCCTCCTTAGTGAACTTTCCCTTGCCCCCAGGCTTGCATGATAACCCTTCTCAAACATGCTTTTCCTCTCTTGCTGCAGTTTCTTACCCTCAAGCTTCCATGTCCTGTTTTACACGCTTTCTCGCATGCACTTTTCCCCTTTGTTGTGCTTGGTGTCCCTCTGTCGCACGCATCCCCTTTCTCCTATGGGTTCTCCCATTTCACTTCTGCTCTCAGGCGCCTTTTCATCCTCATGCTTTCCTCTTCCCTCTTGTGCATGTTCCCCCACCTTCACTGCATTCCTTCAGCCACGTGCTTTCCCCCTGTCGTGCAGCTTCTCTCCATGATGGAAGGAGAGGATGCTCTTTGTCTTTAACTGCCTCATACCATTTTTCTCTGGTGCCTGCTCTTCCCCTCCCTCACGGACTTCTCCCTGCCTCTTGCTTAGTCTTTTCCTCCCCCCTCCATGCTCAGTCTTTGCTGTCTCTTGCGTACTTGCCATCTCTTGCATACTAGCACTGTCTTGCATGCTTGCTCTCTCTTCTGTGCACTTTTCTGTCTCAATTTTTCTCTTTTGTGCGTGCATACCATCTTCTTCTTTCATCCATTCTCTCTCCCATGGCTTATATCTTTTTCCTGTGCCTTTTCTTTCTTGCCTGATTTCCTTGCGCTGACACTTTTCCTTTTGCTCATTTCTCATGCTCTCATTCTCTCTCACGTGGACGTTCCCGCATGCCCTCCTCTCTTACTCTCCCATTCATGCACTTCCCTGTTCTCCCTGTGCCTCGCTCTTCCTCTTTCTCTGTGTGCCATCACCCAGTTAGTTTTGCTCTCTGTGTGCGTATGCCCTAAGTCTGTCTCATGCCCTTTCACCTTCTCCCATGTGCAGGCTTCCTTTCCCATTCCTGTGACACTGTCCCTGTCTGTTGTCCTTTACCTTTCTCCCTCTGGCAGTTTCACCCCCTGCCTTCTGTTTCTTTATGCATTCAGTTTTTCCCTTGCCTGTTTTCTTGCCTCTCCATTTTCCCTGTTTCTCACCTGCATTTTTCTCTCTCCTTTTGCTTTGACTGCCTTGCACTTTCCTTTCTGTGCACTCCTACTTGTCACCCATTTTACACACTTTATCTCCGGCTTTGTCTGCATATTGTTTTTACCCTCTTGCATGCACTTTCTTGCATGCTTTCCTTCTCCCTCTTGCATGTGCTGTTGTCACCTCTCTCTCATGTCTGCTTGTCTTCTAGACTGCCTGCAGTTTCCCTCACTTCCATGCTTCTCCTCCTTCTCTTGGAAGGAACAAGGAGGAAATCTTTTTCTCTCTGTCATGCACACTCAGTCCCTTTCTCTTTCAGGCTCCTTTCCTTTCTCTCTGTCACACTGTTTCCATTTGTCTTGCTTTGGGGCCCTCCCCTTTTCTCATGTGCTTACGTGCCATCTCTTGCTCTCTAGAGCTTTCCCTAAGCAGGGCCACTTCTTCCCTCTCAGCTTTTACTGCTGAGTGTGTCATGTAGCACAGACTGTTCCTTTGGTCAGTGTGGGCTGGCTGTTCTGGCTTTGCCTTCCCCAGCTTCTTGTGCACTCCTGCAGTCCCTGGCTGAGGGGCAGCATGTGAAACATAGGAAACCTGATGTTGTGCAACCTCTGTTGAACAAGAGTTACAACACTGACATAACATCAACACGTTTTAGTCATAAATTCAAAACAGTGTCCGAGCTATGAAGAGTTAACTCCACCCCAGCCAGAGCCAGTATACCCTCATTGTTCAGCTTTTTCTCTCCGGACCTTGCATGTTCATTTTCCTTCTCTTGCATGCTTTTTCACACCACCTTGTTTTCTCCCTCTTACTGTCTCAGAGGTTTCTCAGTTGTCCCTTTTTCTCTACTTTTTTCTGGAGTTCTACGGCTTCTCTTTTACTTGCATGCACTTCATTCTCCCTCTCCCTCCCTCTGCTAGCTGTCTCCCTCTTTCTCTCTGTTGCATGCTTGTGCTTGTGCTTGTGCTTTTGCATTTGCCTCACACTCTCTTAGCCATTCATTCTCTCTGCCATGATCCCCTGCTCACTTGTGCTCTTTCCCATTCCCTGCTTTTTCCATGCTCTTGCTGTTATTCCTCCTATTGACCCCTTGCTGTGTTTCCCTCCCCATCGCTGTCTCTCCTAATCATCCTTTCCTGGACTTACTGTCCCTTCTTTCCTGTTCTTTCTCAGAGTCTCATCCCCTTTCTCGCTGTCCCTCCTACTGCCTTCTGCCCCCTGTTCTTTTCACTCTTCCTTTCCCCTCTGTTTCCACCATTCATGCTCTTAATCTGTCTCCCCTCTAGTTCCTCCTTCCCTCGGTCATGTTGAGTTTGTCCTGCTGTGTCTCTTTACCTCTTGCTCGGTCTTTTCACTTGGCCTTTTTGCTTTTGCCTTCTTCCCTTACCTCACTTTCTGCCACTCATGTCTATGCGTGCTGTTCCCATCTCCCTCTCCTTTCTTGTTTGCTTGCTGTCTTGCCTTTGCTTTTATTTCCACGTGCCTGACGCTATTTGCTTTTTCCCCCTTTCAGCCAGACGTTGCTTTCTGAAGTCTGCTTCTATTTCGGTCTTTGCCTCAGTGCTGTCTGTGCTCCTTTCCCAACCTCTTTTCTTTCTTACTCTTCTCTACTTTTTACCTTGCTCATTCATTCTTTCTGCATCTTTCTCATCTTTTCCTCCTATTTTCCTATGTCCTCATATCCTCTTGTTTGCCTTCTGTCTCTTTTCTCCTTCCCTGCACTTGTTGCTTCCTGCCTGCCTTCCCCTCTCCTTTGCTCCTTGCTTGCCTTTCCCTTGCTTCTTTCTGCTCTCCACCTTTGTCTCTTCGCTCCCTCGCCATCATTTCTCTCCCTTCCCATTCAGTCTCCCAATCCATCCCTCCTTCATGCTCTTCCCTTTGTCCACACTCCACACTCTGCCCACTGTGCTTCTTGCCTTTTTCTTCCTCTTTCCTCTTGCTCTTTTCTCTGCTCTCCTATCTCCCCCTCTGCTATTTCCCCTATGTCCTCTCTTTTCTCTCTGACCATCTCCCCATACTGCCTCTCCCCCTCCTGCCATTGCACAGGCTTCTCCCTCCTCCCTCTCACTTCCACAGCCCCCCTCCCTGGTACATGCGGTTCTCTCCATGCACGTTCTCTTTTCCTCCCCTTTCCCTCCTCTCTGGTCTCTGCTGTTCCCTCTGATAGCTGTTCAGAGAGCTGTTTCTTGTTCCCCTCACTCTTCCCTTCTGCTCACTCCATTTCCCCGCTATCACTCTTATTCCTTCTGTCCCCATTTCTTTTTCCTTCTGTATCCATCCGATGATGTTCAGATCTCTTCAGAGCTGTCTCTTCATGTCCCTTCGTCCCTTGGAGAGAACTGAAGAAAGTTGGAAGCTGCATTCATCTCTCTTTTCAGTGCTTTGGGAATTTCTTCCTCGTAATTCAGAAATAGGAATGTTCTGGCTGAAGCACAGCACCCCCTCTATTTCTTCCCTACAGTTAGCAGGGGCTGTGTGGTGCTGCTGGGTTCTCAGTGGTTCACGTTCCTGCTGAGGCAGAAGTGTTGTCGTTCAGAAGGGCGCTTCCTGAAGGACGGGGCCCTATTTGCACATTTCTTCTCACATAGGGATGTCTGTAGATGTGAGCTGTACATTAGCTGTTGTTCATGGTCTGCCTTGCTATTTTTCCTGTTTGTGTGTTCGCACATTGCTGGAGATTTTGTTGGAATTTTAAATCGCATGGCAAGAATTCAGACAGCAGCCTACGCTTACAATCAAGTTGAGGTTTTATACTGTGTGTGTGTGTCAGGTTATTGTTGTTAGGTACTGTGAAAAGTAAATCAACCTTATGAAGAAGGCTGTCAGGTCTTTGCTTTGAGTGGTGTGGTGAGGTTCTTTAAGAAAATACAATGTATTTATGCTTGCTGCCCATTTACATGAAACCACATGGCAGAAAGACTTTGAGTTGTTGTTCTCTTACCAGTTGTAGTTGGCACGTATGCGTGGCAGGTCAGTGTGGTTGTTCCCTTCTGGTCCAGTGTTCTTTGCTAGCTGATACGATTTTGCTTGTCAGATGCATGGGATGTGAGCAGCCACAATTCTATCCCAGTACTTTCTGAGACTTTGGGATTTGAGCTCAGAGCATGTCCTTATAGTCCTTAACAGAACCTCATGATACAAAGCACGGTCAGTCTAGCAGGATGGAAGAAATTCCAGCAGACTGCACGTAGCATCTTACTGCATTTCCCTTGTTTTTCTTGACTTTCTTCCATGAGATAATCTCAGGTAGCTGCTGGGTCTGATAGTTGTTGTGAAGAATTGTTTGTTCTTCTCATAAGACAAGCATTAAAATTGTGTGCTTATTAACGCTCAGGTGGATAGGAGGAATGAAGCAATGTTCAGAACAAAGCAAAAAGGAAAGAGCATTTTTCACGTCTTTCTGTAGTAGATTGTGTTTGGAAAGTGCCTTGAAATCTAAGTTCAAAGCAGATGTCAGCTTTTATATTGAAATGTTAGAATTAACTGTGGCAGATGTAAGATAAAACCACAGGTGGCTAAACTTCCTTTGTAGTCACTGGCGAACAAGGATGTATTCTGCTCGTTTGTGGGTAGAATTAAAATGAGTTCCTCTGGAAATGCTTATGCTTTTGTCTTCAGTGTGCTAGTACTTATCCAGATTGTCTCATGATCTATCACACATGCAGTGGAAGTCATACATGAAAGAATATGGCAAATGAAAATGCTGTGATTTGGAACTCAGGAAATCCTCGGTCCCTCATTGTTCGTTTGTGGGATTTAGTGCAATAAAATAATGGAAAAGTTTGGTATGACCCAACCATGACCCTGCTCTATATGTAAAGGCTTAAAATTGTGTAATCTTTCAAGAGCGTAACCTTTTGTGCTTTGGCAATCATGATATTGTGCTGCATCTGTAATTAGGAAAATGATAAAACACGTAGACGGAAGGACGCTGTATAATGGAAATCAGAATGTACCAGATGTTCTCTAAACAAGATTAAAACTGCTTTGTTGATCATCAGCAAATGCTAGGAGAACAGTAAATCTGTGTTGTATGAACTGCAAAGTCATACAAGTGTGATGTAATCATGTGTATGAATATGCTAAGGGTTGTGGAATGAAGTTGACGGTAGCAGAACATTCATATTGAATGTGTGGCTCGTCCTTCCTCGCCGGCTAAAGCAATACAGCAACATTCGTTGTTCCAGCTGCCGACACAGTGCTCCATTTCTGCTGTGGAGTCACACAGCATCACGGAATTGTAGGGGTTGGTAGAGCTCATTGAGTCCAACCCCCTGCCAAAGCAGTTCCCTACAGCAGGTCGCACAGGTCGGCATCCAGGCAGGTCTTGAACATCTCCAGAGCAGGAGACTCCCCCACCTCCCTGGGCAGCCTGTTCCAGTGCTCCGTCACCTCACTGTACAGAAGTTCCTTCACACATTGGTGCGGAACTTCCTATGCTGCAGTTTCCGGCCGTTTCCCCTTGTCCTGTCTCCACTCACCACTGAAAAGAGTCTGTCCTCGCCTTTCTGCCCCCCACACCTTAGATACTGATAGACCTGGATCAGGTCCCCTCTCAGCCTTCTTTTCTCAAGGCTGAACAGACCCAGTTCACTCAGCCTTTCCTCATAGCAGAGATGCTGCAGGCCCCTCACCATCTTGGTGGTCCTCCGCTGGACTCTTTCCACGAGATCCCTGTCTGTTTTGTGCTGAGGAGCCCAGAACTGGACGCAGTGCTCCAGATGAGGCCTCAGCAGGGCAGAGCAGAGTGGGAGGATCACCTCCCTTCTCCTGCTGGCCACGCTCTTTGCAATGCACCCCAGGATGCCATTGGCCCTCTTGGCCACAAGGGCACACTGCTGGCTCATGGCCGACCTGTCGTCCACCAGGACACCCAGGTCCCTCTGCAGAGCTCCCCTCCAGCAGCTCATCCCCCAGTACCAGCCTGTACTGGTGCATGCAATTATTCCTCCCCAGATGCAAGACTCTACTCTTGCTTCTGTTAAACCTCATGCGGTTTTTTTCTGCCCAGCTCTCCAGCCTGTCCAGGTCTTGCTGAACGGCAGCACAGCCTTCAGGCGTGTCAGCCAATCCTCCCAACTTGGTATCATCAGCAAACTTGCTGAGGGTGGCCACTATCCCCTCATCAAGGTCATTGATGAAGATGTTGAACAATCCCTGTTTTTCCCCTAAAATCTGGGGTATTTCCGCTTAAATCTGGGGTTTTCTGCTAGAAATCCCTGTTTTTCCTCTTAAATATGGGTTTTTCCCTTAGAAATCCCTGTTTTTTCTCCTTAAATGTGTGGTTTTCTCCCAGAAATCCCTGTTTTTCCCCTTAAACCTGGGGTTTTCTCCCACACATCCCCGTTTTTCCCCTCGTGCAAGGATGTGCACGCATGTGTGTGTGACTGCACAGCTGTTGTGTGAGTGCGTCAGAAAGTCCTTGGAGCAGCAGCTCATGGATGCCACTGGACAAATCGGGCCGTGCGCTCTGTGTTGATCTCTATGGCGATGTTTTTTATTGATTGTATCCAAACTAGGAATGCCGAGTTGGGCGGCACTCGGAACGCTGCCCTGCAACGCCGCGCACTGCAGCGCTGCCTGCTGATGCTCCTCCTCTCAGTCGTTCAGCTGCAGCTTCTGCATCATCTCCACCAGGCTGTTCATGGCGGAGGACTGGAAAGAAACAAAGCGAGTGTAGAAACAGGACAGAAACAATGTGGGCAGATCTCCTTAAGCAAGGCTGATCAGTGCACTTGCAGAACGGCCCCATGCAGCACAGCACGTTCCTGCCATTCAGGGCACTGGCGTTACTTCCCACAGCAGCTGCCTATGCTAAGATTCATGCTCTGCTGGGGGAACGAGGTTTCCAAGGTCGCAGTGCCCGACATGGCAAGGCTCTTTATGGCAGCAAAACCCTCCGGCCGTTACCAACGGTGTCCTTCTGAAGGCAGAGGAAGGCACCCAAGCTCCCCTGGGCAGCTCTCACTGACAGCGTGATTTCCTCAGACACACAGCGGGGTGTTTTTCTGTGACATCACTGCCCTCAGGACCTTACAGCATCTTTCACGGCTGACAGACACAGGCACTGAGAGCAACAAGAGCCGTGTCTGTGCTCACCAAGGACTCACCTCTGCATGTGCAGCTGCAGCTCTGAGGGAAGCCTTCTTCAGTTGCCCTCTCCTCTCTTTTTGTTGTTGTCGTCTTGCTATAAAGCAAGAATAAAAATGAATTCATTCTGTCAGCAGCAGAACTGTGTAAACAGGGTACCGCAAAAGCAGAAGGCAGAAAAAAGACAGGGGAAATTTGAGCAGGAAGCCTCTCAGTGAATGACATTTCCGGGGGACAAACAGAAGACGAGCGTGCAGTTAAAGAGATGGGGTTACATGGCACCTCACTGCCTTGGGACTTTGGAGGCTTCAACTCTTTTCCCCTCTGCAGAGAAGGAAAAAGCAAAGCCAACGCTGTGCAGCCCCCGTGTGCTTGATAAGGGCAGCTCAGCCCTGCAGGGCGGTAGCACAGCACCTGCTTACCTCTCAGCTTGGAGCTCCGTGCTGCAGCAGGCCCGGGCTGTGCTGCTGGAGCCGGCACGCTGCCTCCGCTCTCAGCCCTCGCTCTTTTGCAAGCAGGCAGCTGTGCTGCTGTTTGCTGCTCTTCTTCCAAGCCCTTGCGTTTAGATCCCGCCAGGGACTTGGAGACAGAGCGGGGGCACACGGCAGGGGCAGGTCTTCCCCCTGAGCTGGGACCTGCTGATGGAGGAAGCCCTCCAGCCTGGAGACGAGCTCTCTCTGAAAGGACCTCCTGCACCGCTTTCGCGTAGATCTTTCCATTGGGCTCAGCACCTCTGTCTGTTATCATCAAGAGAAGAGAAGAGAAGAGATACAACGAGTGTCCAGTGCTACTTTGAGTCTGCAAGATGGGCCACAATACTCTGAAATCTGTTCTCGAGTGTACACAGTATGGAGTCTTAGCACGTTGGGTTGAGATTACAAAACAGGACAGGAAGGTAATAGTAGATCCCAGGGATTAATACCTCAAGCAGCACACAGCAACGTCAGTCCCAGAAAGAACAGAGAGAGAGCCTAGCTGGAAAGACAGTGCACCAAACCCAGGTGCCTGCTGTGTGTCTGTACCTCTCTTGGGTGCTGTGCCACACTGGGTGCTTCTGGCTTGCCTTTCTGCAAGGCTGCGCTTGGCTGGAAGGCTGCTTGCATCAGCTTCTGACAGAAAGGAAACAAAGACATGAAGAGCATCTCTTTGGAGGAACATTTTAGCACTGCCAGCCACAGACTTCTGCTCCTCAAGCATCGTTTCTTTCCGCTGCTACAGCGTTGTGCCACTTCTGCAGTCAGCACAGATCTGCAGCGTCCTTTCCTCTCCCCTCCATCACACACAGCCCTGCATGCAGCTCTGCTTAGAGGCAGCACCCACACCACAGCTCACAGGAGCTTCTTACCTGGGGAGGCTTTCCGTTTCCCCCTGTGCCCAGCACCATCCCACGGACGCGCAGGCTCCGTCCCTGCAACAACAGATCCAGTGTGATTGCACAGACACCAGGAGCAGCACTGTCCTGTCAGCCCACATCCCCCCCCAAAACCAAAAGACGCTGTTCAACAGCCAGAGCAGAAACTGATGTTCAAACTGCAGTGTGCTTACACAAAGCATTACTGCTCTCATTCCTGTCAGATGGCAGCAGAGGAACCCCGGACTGCCTGACAGCTCTGCAATCTGCAGAGCAAAGCTGCATCAGCAAACAAAACGCTACCGGGTGCAAAAGTTGAGGCAGGTATTTTTTGGCCCTAAAAGGAATGCACTCAGCTCTGAGCACCACCACTTCTACACAGACTTCTGTCTCGCTGCTGCCATCAGCTGTTGCTGTCGGCCTCTCTAATGCTTCCACCGTGGTTACTGGACATCGCTACAGCACTGCAGCTGCTCAGAAGTGATACCTAGCATGCATTCCTCCATCCTTCACGACAGAGGACTGCAGAAACTCACTTTTGCGTGGCAGTGAGGACGGCCCGTCCCCATCGCGTCCCTCTGTGCGCTGCGAGGCGCCGTTGGATCTCTGGCAGCCTGCTGGCTGCTGCCTCCAAACGCGGGGAACCGCGCCGCGCTGCTTCTGAGGAGAGAAAGGAAGAAACATTGGAGGGAACGGGCAGCCAAGGTTTGCACAGAGCTTCCCGGTCGTGCCAGAGATGGGATAGCAGAGTGCTGAGATGTTCTTTATCACTGAGGGAAAATACGGCCCCAGTCATGCCCACACCATCAGCCCGGGCTGTCAGCAGCGAGCGCAGAATGCAACTGGTGACTGAGGTCACAAAGGACCTGCAGGGCTCCCCCTGCTCCAGCCGTTCCCTTAAGCATGAGAAAAAGGAAGAAGAAGCAAGCCAAGGAAACCCAGCCGTACCTTTCCTCTCCCAGAGCAGGAATTGGAACTGCGGTCGTCCCCTGGCTGAGACATGGCCGCTGTCTCTGAGGAAGCTGAAGTTCCAAGGGCTGTGCACAGGAACTTCTGTGCTCTTGGATAGAGCTGGCTTCCCTCTGTCTTTGATGGCCTTGATCTCTAAGAATCTCCTTTTGGACAGGAACCCTGCAGAAAGGATCCACCAGTGAAACATCATGAGGAAGAAGCATTTCCCAGCTTTCTTCTGCCGCGCCATGGAGTCTCTTGAGGAGGGCAGCGTCTGGATGTCAGCTGGCTGCGAGAGCCGCCTGCCACCAGGTCCAGTTTGTGTCTGACTGCCACGGCTTGTGTCAGCAAGCGCCCTTCTCCATCTCCTCAACAGCTCTGCACCCAGCCATGTGTGGGGCAGGGGGCACGAGCTGTGCTCTGAGAAGCTTGTGCTCTCCTTGCTTTTCAATGTCCGCCGTGAAGGCGGGGGCTCAGCAGTGACTTTCCAGGGGAGGAAGGACATCTCATCATCCTCACTGAAACGTGGGATGGAATCTCCACAAGAACCATTTCCCCTGGAAACAGCCGTGCTGAGGGGCAGCGCTGGAGCTGGGAACTCCACCACCCAGCCAGCACCAACCCAGCTCACCTGGTCACTGCCCAGCTGGAGCGGTGCCCAGCTGACGCACACGCCGCTGCGCTGCTCCCAGTGGGCTCTAAAGGATGATCTCTCTCTCTCGAAAAGCACAGAGCTCAGTCTCGGTGTGCAGCACGCTCACCAGACCACCAGCTCTGCTCCAGCTGGGGCACAAACGCTCCCAGCCTGGCAACCACTGTGACCTCAGCAAGTGCCTGCATCACCGCTGTGCTTGCATCATAGGCAAAGGAGCGGTCACCTCCCAGATCCAAATTGTAGGAAACCTGAGACTGACCAATGGGGTGAATGGGGTTAATTGACTGGGGGTTAATTGAAGTAAAGCAACAGAGAAGTGAAGACGACCCTTGTGCAGCCCAGTAAAAACGCAGTATGGCCTCGTAGTGGTCAGCGGGGTCCCAGAGGAACAAGTAGGAGCTGGGAGGAGTGCACAGCAGTACGGAGCAGCAAAGTGCAGCATGGCCAAGTGAAAGCCAGTAAGGAGCAGCATGGCCACAGAGCGGTCAGTGGAGCCCTATAGGAATCATCAGAAAGTAACAGGAAGGCACAGCTGTGCCCAGGGCCGGTGCCGGCCTCTGCCTCTGGCTTTGGGCCTTCGGCCTGGTGCCGGCCTCTGCCTCTGGCTTTGGGCCCCAGGCCGGTGCCGGCCTCTGCCTCTGGCTTTGGGCCCCAGGCCAGTGCCAGCCTCTGCTTCTGGCTTTGGGCCCCAGGCCGGTGCCAGCCTCTCGGGCTGTGCGTCAGGCCTAGGCCTGGTGCCGGCCTTTCAGGACTGGCTTTAGGCTCCACGGCCAGTGCCAGCCCGCCCGGCTGTAGGTGTGGCTGTCAGCCCCGGCTCTAGCACTGCCCCTGTGGCTGTAACCGCGGCACTATGGCCCAGGGCTGGTGCTGGCTCTCTGGCTGGAGCTTCAGATTTCAGGGCCGGCTCTCAGGCTGTGGCTTCAGGCCCGAAGCTGGTGCCGGCTTCTCGTGCTGTGGCTCCAGGTTTAGGCCCAGGGCCAGTGCAGCCTCTCTGGCTGGGCTTCAACGCAGGGTCGGTGCTGGCCGCTCAGGCTGTGGCTTCAGGTCCCTTGGCCGGTGCCAGTCTCTCTGGCTGTGTGTTTAGGCCCCAGGGCCACTGCTGGCTTCTCTGGCAGCATCTTTAGGCCCAGGGTGTGTGCCAGCCTCTCGAACTGGGACTGTGGCTGTGAGCCCCTGGGCTGGATCCAGCCTTTTGGGCTCTGGCCCAAAGTCACCAGGCCTGGTACCAAATTGTAAGAAAACATGAGGGCCGCCCAATGGGGTTATCTGAAGGAACAAAACAGAGAAATTCAGATGACTCTTGTGTAACCAGCCTGGGTCATCCTCTTGCTCAGGCACCGCATGATCGGACCCAGGAGATGTTGCCCCCAGGCTGCCCCCAGATTGGAGGCCGGAAGGATTTGGGCTTCCAAGCAATCAGCAAGCATTTGGATGAGTCAGCCCTCTGGTTTTTGTGAGGACAGACGAGTCCACCTTGGAAAGCCATCTGGGCAAAGGCAGAACAGCTTCGTTGTAGGGCTGCAGCACTCCGTGGCGAGGCGCTGCTCAAACGCTGGGCCTGCATTTCCTCCTGGGCATCCACGCGTGCTCTGAGTCTGCTGCAGCTTTCTGCAGGGCTTGTGGCTTCCTGCTGAGGAGCTCCTCGTGTTCTTCTGCAACTGCCCCCCAGCATCACTGCTGCCTCCTCTGGTGCCGTACCGGGAGATGCGTCAGCGTCCATCAGCCTGCACTTCCTTCCTCCAGCAGCAGCTGCTCCTGCACTGACCTCCATTCACACTGGATGCCGTCCACTTCTAGCGCCAGCTGACCTGTGAGACAGAGAAAGGAAATGTGGCATTAGCACAAATGCAGACGCCCGAGGCTGTGCCACCACCACGTACTGCAGCCTTGGGAAGCCAGCTGCCACTGCAACCTTGGTCAGAATTAAAGCAGGCGCCGTAAATTAAGTGTGACTTCTGAACTGAAGAAATTGCCACAGTCAGAAATAAATACTGAAATCGCTTACTGAACTGTAGGTGGTTACCTCTGAATTCTTTTGCTTTGGGGAAAATATGGACTTGGAATTGAAGGGTACAAGAAAAACGAGGAGTACTTGGCAACTCAGGCAAACTGAGCAGTGCAGGGAAGATGGTTGCATTTCTTCTTCTCCTGGCCCAGAAATGAATTTTCCTACCTTAAAAGAAGTTCTTAAAAGCGGGACCTTAAAAGAGAAAAGAGAAGAAGAGCCTGACAGAGTTGACACAATACAGTCTCACATCAAGGGTAGAAGCCAGAGAGCTCTCATGGCACAAAGCTCAGGGCTGCAGAAATTAAGGGTGCCTGTAAGCTTTAAAACAAAGTGAATGACAAGGTTGAATGCGAAACATCAGCACTTCCTGCAGAGCACATCACACAGCTGTAGGCACCGCCTGAGCTAACAGTCAGGTCAGAAAGGAAAACCTGACTATGCGAACACAGGGACAAGCTGCTCTCTTCTTCTGGGCCTTTGTTCAGTGAGGATTTCCCCCAAGAGCGCCGCTCAGGCTGCTGCTGTCTCCAGCTGTTGGTCACTTCCACTGCTGGACGCTGTGCCCACAGCTCATTCTGCTTTGGGCAAAGCCTGCTGGGTGAACTCCAAACCAAGGTCCCAGCCACACTAATCCAGCTGGTTGGTCTGAAAGGGCTCAGAGGCCACGCATGGGATCCCTTCTGCTGCTGGTTCTCTCAGGGCAAGGAGCTCCACTCTCAGAGCAGCAGCCAAGAGCCAGAAGGCAGAAAAAGCTGCCAGTCCCCATGGATGTGGCTGTCTGCAAAGACAACAGCTGCCTGCTCTTCAGCAGGGTGACGCTCACCCAGCAAAGCCCTCACCCAGCAGATGCCTTTCCTTACACTCAGGGCTGCCTCACTTTTGTGCAGCCCTTGGCACTGCATTTCCAATCCAAGCTCACATAGATCTCAACCATTCCTTCTGTGTCAGTCTACTTGGATCCCCAGTTAGGGCTGCAGCTCAAGAGGTCACCACAACAGGAATAGCACAACACGCAACTGGAAAACACAGCTCAAAGCTGAGAAGAGCCACCTCTGACCTTGGGCACAACTCACCAAGAGCCGGGCCTTGCAAACTTGGCTGATCTGAGCATGCAGGAGGGGGCTGGCAATCAGACCAGCAGTGTCCATTTCAATTGCAGCTCCGTGTGGAGAAGAACGCCAACCAGTAACAGGTGTGAATGAGTTCATTCACAAGCTGCACAAGGAGTTTGTTCTTGATTAAAAAAAGCATGCATTCCAAGTCAAAAAGGGAACAGCAGGAGTTGATATCAATGGAAGACGTTCCTATTCCCACACCTCATCCTCCTACCACAGCTTTCCTTGCCTCACCCCTCGCCCCAGCTCCTGGAAAATGCCCGCAGACTGAAAGTCAGCTCTCAAATGCATAGACTCCTTTCCCATTGCTCCATTAAAAGAAGACTTCAGACTTGTTTCACGCACTCCAACTGACCGAGCAGTGGTACCACAATCACTCATGACACACGGAGGCCACTCTCAAAAGCTTCTAACAAGTCCTGCCCCAAGACCAACATCTCCACAGCCATCCTTCTCACGTGAGTCCAGGAAACAAATCCACAGCACAGGCTTTCTGAACTGCTATCATATCAGTAGCATTTCTGGTGGTAGAAAGGCACAGCAAATAGTCCATCAGAGACATTCTGGCACATCTCCCATGAAAAACAGCATGATTCAAACCCCTGTGTTTCTAAAGATGAAAAACATCCAGTAAGCAGCAACGAGAGGCTCTGTCTTTAAATCTTTCCAAAGGGAGAAGTGTTCATGTCCACTTTTCCTGACCACACAAACACGGCCCCAGCTGTCAGAGCCCTTCTGCCATAGCACAAGCAGACTGCACGCACATTAAAGAGCACGCACAGCCCCTCCTGAGGTCCTGGAGCCACGGCTCCCCTTCAGAGCTCCACAGGTTACCGGTGTTTCACACTGATGCAGCCTCACTAAAGCTTGGTAGGTGTCAAAGAAGGCCTGCAGAAGGCAAGAGGCGGCAGCCAGAGGACAGGACATTTTCCATTTATTATCCCTTTGTTGCAATAATCTGACTTAGCCTAACTTTCCTGGATATTTCTCAGTTATAACATCTGTGTATTCATTGGTTATGCATTAGGGTACATTATAATGTACGTGCTGAGAATTGTCTCATGTTAAGCTACCTCATCATCTGTTTTCCACTAATTTTTGTTCTTTGCAGTAGGCATCATAGGTGAGACTGACCTGGAAAGCGAACGTGTGACTACTTGGAAAATCAACCCACTGCTGGGGAGAAAAGGACAGGACACCCTCTGCAGGTTCCTTCCCCATCCGCCTGGGGCAGTGGCAGCAGAGCTGAAGATGAGAGTCCAGAAGGCACTCAGACAGAAGTGAAAATCCAAACCGTGAAAGTAAGAATGAAGTCTTGACAGAAGTTTGTGTCACTGAATTCAGAGAACTGTTCTCAAACCTCAAAGACATGACTGTGTTCACTTGGCGAGGAATCAAACGTGCAGCAGAGGAAACACTCTCTGGCTCCTTTCCCTGTGCCCCAGGTCTGTTCTGACACTGGCAGCGAGGCGAAACCAGGGATTTCTGGCAGAAGAAGGCATATTTAAGGGGGAAAACCGCAGATTGAAGCGAAAACGAGGTATTTCTAGGAGAGAAAGCCGTTTTTAATGGGAAAAACCCCAGATTTAAGGGGAAAAACAGGGATTTCTAGGAGGAAAAGCCATACGTACTGGTAAAAACCTAAGGTTTAAGAGTAAAAATGGTGATTTCTTGCAGAAAGATCTAGAGTTAATGGGAAGAACCCCAGTTTTAAAGGGAAAACCAGGGATTTCTAGGAGAAAAAGCCACATTTAAGGGGAAAAGCGCCAGACTGAAGGGAAAACCAGGGATTTCAGGCAGAAAAAGCCATATTTAAGTGGAAAAACCCCCGATTTAAAGGGAAAAACAGGGATTTCTGTGAGAAAACCCCATATTTAATGGCAAAAACAGGGATTTCTGTCAGAAAAAGCCATATGTAATGGTAAAAACCCCAGATTTAATGGGAAAACAGGGATTTCTAGCAGAAAAAGCCACATTTAAGGGGAAGAACCCCAGATTTAAAGGGGAAACCAGGGATTTCTGGCCGAAAAAGCCATATTTAAGGTGAAGAACCCCAGATTTAATGGGAAAAAAAGGGATTTCTAAGAGAAAAAGCCATATTTAAGGGGAAAAACCCCAGATTTAATAGGAAAAACAGGGATTTTGGGGAGAAAAAGCCATCGTTAAGGGGGAAGAACCACAGATTTAAAGGGAAAAACAGGGATTTTTGGCAGAAAAAGCCATATTTAAGGGGAAAAACCCCCGATTTAAAGGGAAAAACAGGGATTTCTGTGAGAAAACCCCATATTTAATGGGAAAAACAGGGATTTCTGTCAGAAAAAGCCATATGTAATGGTAAAAACCCCAGATTTAATGGGAAAACAGGGATTTCTAGCAGAAAAAGCCACATTTAAGGGGAAGAACCCCAGATTTAAAGGGGAAACCAGGGATTTCTGGCCGAAAAAGCCATATTTAAGGTGAAGAACCCCAGATTTAATGGGAAAAAAAGGGATTTCTAAGAGAAAAAGCCATATTTAAGGGGAAAAACCCCAGATTTAATAGGAAAAACAGGGATTTTGGGGAGAAAAAGCCATCGTTAAGGGGGAAGAACCACAGATTTAAAGGGAAAAACAGGGATTTTTGGCAGAAAAGGCCATATTTAAGGGGAAAAACCCCTGATTTATTGGGAAAAACAGGGATTTCTGTGAGAAACCCCCGATTTAATGTGAAAAAGAGGGATTTTTGGCAGAAGAAGTCATATTTAATGGGAAAAAAGCCAGATTTGATGGGAAAAACAGGGATTTCTAGGAGAAAAAGGCATATTTAGCCCTCAGTACAAGAAAGACATGGAGATTTTGGAAAGGGTCCAGAGGAGGGCGACTAAGATGATCAGGGGGCTGGAGCACCTCTCCTATGAGGACAGGCTGAGAGAGTTGGGCTTGTTCAGCCTGGAGAAGAGAAGGCTGCGGGGCGACCTCATTGCAGCCTATCAATACCTGAAGGGAACCTACACCCAGGAGGGGAGTAAACTCTTCAAAAGGGCTGACAATAGCAGGACTAGGGGAAATGGATCCAAGTTGAAGGAGGGAAGATTTAGGTTGGATGTTAGGGGGAAGTTCTTTACAAGGAGAGTGGTTAGGCCCTGGAACGGGCTGCCCAGGGAGGTTGTGGATGCCCCGTCCTTGGATGAGTTCAAGGCCAGGTTGGACGGGGCCCTGGGCAACCTGATCTAAATGTGTATGTTTGGTGGCCCTGCTAGGCAGGGGGGTTGGAACTACATGATCCTTGAGGTCCCTTCCAACCCGGGTGATTCTGTGATTTAAGGGGAAAAGCCCCAGATTTAAGGGGAAAACCAGGGATTTCTGGCAGAAAAAGCCATATTTAATGGGAAAAACCGCAGATTGAAGGGAAAGCCACGGATTTTTGGCAGAAAAAGCCATGTTTAATGGGAAGACCAGGGATTTTTGGGAGAAAAAGCCATATTTAAGGGGAAAACCAGGGATTTCTAGGAGAAAAAGCCATATTTAATGGGAAACCAGGGATTTCTGGCAGAAGAAGGCATATTTAAGGGGAAAAACCGCAGATTGAAGCGAAAACGAGGTATTTCTAGGAGAGAAAGCTATATTTAATGGGAAAAACCCCAGATTTAAGGGGAAAAACAGGGATTTCTAGGGGAAAAAGCCATATTTAATGGGAAAAACCCAAGATTTCTGGGAGAAAAAGCCATATTTAATGGGAAAAACAGGGATTTCTGGGAGAAAAAACCCTATTTAAGGAGAAAAACCCAAGATTTTGGGGGATAAACAGGGATTTTTGGCAGAAAAAAGCCATTTTTAAGGGAAAAATATCCGATTTATGGGGAAAAACAGGGATTTCTGTGAGAAAAGCCCAGATTTAAGTGGAACAACAGGGATTTTGGGGAGAAAAAGCCATACTTAATGGGAGAAGCCCCAGATTTGATGAGAAAACCGTGGATTTCTTCCAGAAACATCCATATGTAATGGTAAAAACTCCAGGTGTAAGGGGAAAAGCAGGGATTTCTAGGAGAAAAAGCCATATTTAAGGGGAAAAACCCCAGATTGAAGGGAAAACCAGGGATTTCTGGCAGAAACAGCCATATTTAAGGGGAAATACCCCAGATTTAATGGGAAAAACAGGGATTTCTGGGAGAAAACCTGCAATTTAATGGGAAAGAGGGATTTCTAGCTGAAAAAGCCATCTTTAGTGGTACAAGCACCAGAATTAATGGGTAAGCCATGTTTAATGGGAAGACCAGGGATTTTTGGGAGAAAAAGCCATATTTAAGGGGAAAACCAGGGATTTCTAGGAGAAAAAGCCATATTTAATGGGAAACCAGGGATTTCTGGCAGAAGAAGGCATATTTAAGGGGGAAAACCGCAGATTGAAGCGAAAACGAGGTATTTCTAGGAGAGAAAGCTATATTTAATGGGAAAAACCCCAGATTTAAGGGGAAAAACAGGGATTTCTAGGAGGAAAAGCCATATGTACTGGTAAAAACCTAAGGTTTAAGAGTAAAAATGGTGATTTCTTGCAGAAAAATCTAGAGTTAATGGGAAGAACCCCAGTTTTAAAGGGAAAACCAGGGATTTCTAGGAGAAAAAGCCACATTTAAGGGGAAAAGTGCCAGACTGAAGGGAAAACCAGGGATTTCAGGCAGAAAAAGCCATATTTAAGTGGAAAAACCCCCGATTTAAAGGGAAAAACAGGGATTTCTGTCAGAAAAAGCCATATGTAATGGTAAAAACCCCAGATTTAATGGGAAAACAGGGATTTCTAGCAGAAAAAGCCACATTTAATGGGAAGAACCTCAGATTTAAAGGGGAAACCAGGGATTTCTGGCCGAAAAAGCCATATTTAAGGTGAAGAACCCCAGATTTAATGGGAAAAAAAGGGATTTCTAAGAGAAAAAGCCATATTTAAGGGGAAAAACCCCAGATTTAATAAGAAAAACAGGGATTTTGGGGAGAAAAAGCCATCGTTAAGGGGGAAGAACCACAGATTTAAAGGGAAAAACAGGGATTTTTGGCAGAAAAAGCCATATTTAAGGGGAAAAACCCCCGATTTAAAGGGAAAAACAGGGATTTCTGTGAGAAAACCCCATATTTAATGGGAAAAACAGGGATTTCTGTCAGAAAAAGCCATATGTAATGGTAAAAACCCCAGATTTAATGGGAAAACAGGGATTTCTAGCAGAAAAAGCCACATTTAAGGGGAAGAACCCCAGATTTAAAGGGGAAACCAGGGATTTCTGGCCGAAAAAGCCATATTTAAGGTGAAGAACCCCAGATTTAATGGGAAAAAAAGGGATTTCTAAGAGAAAAAGCCATATTTAAGGGGAAAAACCCCAGATTTAATAGGAAAAACAGGGATTTTGGGGAGAAAAAGCCATCGTTAAGGGGGAAGAACCACAGATTTAAAGGGAAAAACAGGGATTTTTGGCAGAAAAGGCCATATTTAAGGGGAAAAACCCCTGATTTATTGGGAAAAACAGGGATTTCTGTGAGAAACCCCCGATTTAATGTGAAAAAGAGGGATTTTTGGCAGAAGAAGTCATATTTAATGGGAAAAAAGCCAGATTTGATGGGAAAAACAGGGATTTCTAGGAGAAAAAGGCATATTTAGCCCTCAGTACAAGAAAGACATGGAGATTTTGGAAAGGGTCCAGAGGAGGGCGACTAAGATGATCAGGGGGCTGGAGCACCTCTCCTATGAGGACAGGCTGAGAGAGTTGGGCTTGTTCAGCCTGGAGAAGAGAAGGCTGCGGGGCGACCTCATTGCAGCCTATCAATACCTGAAGGGAACCTACACCCAGGAGGGGAGTATGGCTTTTTCTGCCAGAAATCCCTGTTTTTCCCTTTAATCTGGGGTTTTTCCTGTTAAATATGGCTTTCTCTCCTAGAAATACCTGGTTTTCCCTTCAATCTGGGTTTTTTCCCCTTAAATATGGCTTTTTCTCACAGAAATCCCTGGTTTTCCCATCAAATCTGAGGCTTTTCCCTTTAAATATGGCTTTTTCTGAGAGAAATCCCTGGTTTTCCCATCAAATCTGGGGCTTTTCCCCTTAAATAGCGCTTTTTCTCCCAAAAATCCCTGGTTTCCCATTAAATCTGTCGTTTTCTCACAGAAATCCCTGTTTTGCCCCTTAAAGCAGGGCTTTTCTCACAGAAAGCCCCGTTTTTCCGATTAAATCTGGGGCTTTTCCCATTAAATACTTCTTTTTCTGACAGAAATCCCTGGTTTTCCCATCAAATCTGGAGTTTTTCCCCTTAAATGTGGCTTTTTCTGCCAGAAATCCCCATTTTCCCCTCAAATCTGGGGGTTTTCCCATTAAACATGGCTTTTTCTGCCAGAAATCCCAGGTTTTTCCTTCAATCTGGGGTTTTTCCCCTTAAATATGGCTTTTTCTGCCAGAAATCCTTGGTTTTCCCAGTAAATCTGGGTTTTTTCCCCATAAATACAGCTTTTTCTGCCAAAAATCCCTGGTTTTCCCATCAAATCTGGGGCTTTTCCCCTTAAATAGGGCTTTTTCTCCCAAAAATCCCTGGTTTCCCATTAAATCTGCCGTTTTCTCACAGAAATCCCTGTTTTGCCCCTTAAAGCAGGGCTTTTCTCACAGAAGTCCCCGTTTTTCTTATTAAATCTGGGGTTTTTCCCCTTAAATAGGGCTTTTTCTGCCAGAAATCCCTGGTTTCCCATTAAATCTGTTGTTTTCTCACAGAAATCCCCGTTTTTCCGATTAAATCTGGTTTTTTTCCCATTAAATATGGCTTTTTCTGCCGGAAATCCCCATTTTCCCCTCAAATCTGGGGCTTTTCCCCTTGAATACGGCTTTTTCTCATTGAAATACCTGTTTTTTCCTATTGAATCTGTGTCTTTTCTCCTTATGTTTGGATTTTTTTGAGAGAAATCCCTGGTTTTCCCTTCAAATCTGGGGTTTTCTCCCAGAAATCCCTGTTTTTCCCCTTGTATGTGGAGTTTTTACCCAGAAATAGGGCTTTTCCTCCTACAGATCCCTGTCTTTCACATTAAACCTGCGGTTTTCTCACAGAAATCCCAGGTTTTCCCATTAAATCCCTGTTTTTCCCATTACATATGGCATTTTCTGACAGAAATCCCTGTATATCCCCGAAAATCTTGGGTTTTCTCCTTAAATATGGTTTTTTCTCCCCAAAATCTCTGTTTTTCCATTAAATCTGGGCTTTTCTAACAAAAATCCCTGTTTTCCCCCTTAAATATGGGGCTTTTCCCTTTAAATATGGCTTTTCCTGAGAGAAATCCCTGGTTTTCCCATCAAATCTGGGGCTTTTCCCCTTAAATAGGGCTTTTTCTGCCAGAAATCCCTGGTTTCCCATTAAATCTGTTGTTTTCTCACAGAAATCCCCGTTTTTCCGATTAAATCTGTTATTTTTCCCATTAAATATGGCTTTTTCTGCCAGAAATCCCCATTTTCCCCTCAAATCTGGGGCTTTTCCCCTTGAATACGGCTTTTTCTCATTGAAATACCTGTTTTTTCCTATTGAATCTGGGTCTTTTCTCCTTACGTTTGGATTTTTTTGAGAGAAATCCCTGGTTTTCCCTTCAAATCTGGGGTTTTCTCCCAGAAATCCCTGTTTTTCCCCTTGTATGTGGAGTTTTTACCCAGAAATAGGGCTTTTCCTCCTACAGATCCCTGTCTTTCACATTAAACCTGCGGTTTTCTCACAGAAATCCCAGGTTTTCCCATTAAATCCCTGTTTTTCCCATTACATATGGCATTTTCTGACAGAAATCCCTGTATATCCCATCAAATCTTGGGTTTTCTCCTTAAATATGGTTTTTTCTCCCCAAAATCTCTGTTTTTCCATTAAATCTGGGCTTTTCTAACAAAAATCCCTGTTTTCCCCAATAAATATGGGGCTTTTCCCTTTAGATATGGCTTTTCCTGAGAGAAATCCCTGGTTTTCCCATCAAATCTGGGGCTTTTCCCCTTAATAGGGCTTTTTCTGCCAGAAATCCCTGGTTTCCCATTAAATCTGTTGTTTTCTCACAGAAATCCCCGTTTTTCCGATTAAATCTGTTATTTTTCCCATTAAATATGGCTTTTTCTGCCAGAAATCCCCATTTTCCCCTCAAATCTGGGGCTTTTCCCCTTGAATACGGCTTTTTCTCATTGAAATACCTGTTTTTTCCTATTGAATCTGGGTCTTTTCTCCTTATATTTGGATTTTTTTGAGAGAAATCCCTGGTTTTCCCTTCAAATCAGGGGTTTTCTCCCAGAAATCCCTGTTTTTCCCCTTGTATTTGGAGTTTTTACCCAGAAATAGGGCTTTTCCTCCTACAGATCCCTGTCTTTCACATTAAACCTGCGGTTTTCTCACAGAAATCCCAGGTTTTCCCATTAAATCCCTGTTTTTCCCATTACATATGGCATTTTCTGACAGAAATCCCTGTATATCCCCAAAAATCTTGGGTTTTCTCCTTAAATATGGTTTTTTCTCCCCAAAATCTCTGTTTTTCCATTAAATCTGGGCTTTTCTAACAAAAATCCCTGTTTTCCCCCTTAAATATGGGGCTTTTCCCTTTAAATATGGCTTTTCCTGAGAGAAATCTCTGGTTTTCCCATCAAATCTGGGGCTTTTCCCCTTAAATAGGGCTTTTTCTGCCAGAAATCCCTGGTTTCCCATTAAATCTGTTGTTTTCTCACAGAAATCCCCGTTTTTCCGATTAAATCTGTTATTTTTCCCATTAAATATGGCTTTTTCTGCCAGAAATCCCCATTTTCCCCTCAAATCTGGGGCTTTTCCCCTTGAATATGGCTTTTTCTCATTGAAATACCTCTTTTTTCCTATTGAATCTGGGTCTTTTCTCCTTATATTTGGATTTTTTTGAGAGAAATCCCTGGTTTTCCCTTCAAATCTGGGGTTTTCTCACAGAAATCCCTGTTTTTCCCCTTGTATGTGGAGTTTTTACCCAGAAATAGGGCTTTTCCTCCTACAGATCCCTGTCTTTCACATTAAACCTGCGGTTTTCTCACAGAAATCCCAGGTTTTCCCATTAAATCCCTGTTTTTCCCATTACATATGGCATTTTCTGACAGAAATCCCTGTATATCCCATCAAATCTTGGGTTTTCTCCTTAAATATGGTTTTTTCTCCCCAAAATCTCTGTTTTTCCATTAAATCTGGGCTTTTCTAACAAAAATCCCTGTTTTCCCCCTTAAATATGGGGCTTTTCCCTTTAAATATGGCTTTTCCTGAGAGAAATCTCTGGTTTTCCCATCAAATCTGGGGCTTTTCCCCTTAAATATGGCTTTTTCTCCCAAAAAATCCCTGGTTTCCCATTAAATCTGCCGTTTTCTCACAGAAATCCCTGTTTTGCCCCTTAAATCAGGGCTTTTCTCACAGAAATCCCCGTTTTTCCAATTAAATCTGGGGTTTTTCCCATTAAATACTTCTTTTTCTGCCAGAAATCCCCATTTTCCCCTCAAATCTGGGGCTTTTCCCCTTAAATATGGCTTTTTCTCATTGAAATACCTGGTTTTTCCTATTGAATCTGGGGTTTTTCCCTTTAAATATGGCTTTTTCTGAGAGAAATCCGTGGTTTTCCCTTCAAATCTGGGGTTTTCTCACAGAAATCCCTGCTTTTCCCCTTGTATTTGGAGTTTTTACCCAGAAATAGGGCTTTTCCTCCAACAGACCCCTGTCTTTCACATTAAATCTGCGGTTTTCTCACAGAAATCCCAGGTTTTCCCATTAAATTCCTGTTTTTCCCATTACATATGGCTTTTTCTGACAGAAATCCCTGGTTTTCCCATCTAATCCAGGGCTTTTCCCCTTATATAGGGCTTTTTCTCCCAAAAATCCCTGGTTTCCCATTAAATCTGCCGTTTTCTCACAGAAATCCCTGTTTTGCCCCTTAAACCTGGGCTTTTCTCACAGAAGTCCCCGTTTTTCTTATTAAATCTGAGGTTTTTCCCATTAAATACGGCATTTTCTGCCAGAAATCCCTGGTTTTCCCCTCAAATCTGGGGCTTTTCCCCTTGAATACGGCTTTTTCTCATTGAAATACCTGTTTTTTCCCATTGAATCTGGGGCTTTTCCCATTAAATATGGCTTTTTCTGCCAGAAATCCCTGGTTTTCCCATCAAATCTGGGGCTTTTCCCCTTAAATAGGGCTTTTTCTCCCAAAAATCCCTGGTTTCCCATTAAATCTGCCGTTTTCTCACAGAAATCCCTGTTTTGCCCCTTAAAGCAGGGCTTTTCTCACAGAAATCCCCGTTTTTCCGATTAAATCTGGGGTTTTTCCCATTAAATACTTCTTTTTCTGACAGAAATCCCTGGTTTACCCCTTCAATCTGGGGTTTTTCCCCTTAAATAGGGCATTTTCTGATAGAAATCACTGTGCTCCCATTAAATCTGGGGTTTTTCCCCTTAAACATGGCTTTTTCTGACAGAAATGCCCGTTTTTCCCATCAAATCTGGGTGTTTTTTTTTTTTTAATATGGCTTTTTCTGCCAGAAATCCCTGGTTTTCCCCTCAAATCTGGAGCTTTTCCCATTAAATATGGCTTTCTCTCCTAGAAATACCTGTTTTTTCCTATCGAATCTGGGGGTTTTCCCCTTACGTATGGCTTTTTCTGACAGAAATCCCTGTTTCTCCCATGAAATCTGGGGTTTTCCCTTAAAAATGGCTTTTTTTCTGCCAGAAATCCCTGTTTATCCCCGAAACTCTTGGGGTTTCTCCTTAAATTTGGTTTTTCTCCCCAAAATCCCTGTGTTTCCATTAAATCTGGGCTTTTCTAACAAAAATCCCTGTTTTCCCCCTTAAATACGGGGCTTTTCCCTTTAAATATGGCTTTTTCTGAGAGAAATCCCTGGTTTTCCCATCAAATCTGGGGCTTTTCCCCTTAAATAGCGCTTTTTCTCCCAAAAATCCCTGGTTTCCCATTAAATCTGCCGTTTTCTCACAGAAATCCCTGTTTTGCCCCTTAAAGCAGGGCTTTTCTCACAGAAATCCCCGTTTTTCCGATTAAATCTGGGGTTTTTCCCATTAAATACTTCTTTTTCTGACCGAAATCCCTGGTTTACCCCTTCAATCTGGGGTTTTTCCCCTTAAATATGGCTTTTTCTGCCAGAAATCCCCATTTTTCCCTTCAATCTGGGGTTTTTCCCCTTAAATATGGCTTTCTATCATAGAAATCCCAGGTTTTCCCTTCAATCTGGGGTTTTTCCCTTTAAATATGGCTTTTTCTGACAGAAATACCTGGTTTTCCCCTCAAATCTGGGGCTTTTCCCCTTAAATAGGGCTTTTTCTGATAGAAATCACTGTGTTCCCATTAAATCTGGGGTTTTTCCCCTTAAATATGGCTTTTTCTGCCAGAAATCCCCATTTTTCCCTTTAATCTGGGGTTTTTCCCATTAAATATGGCTTTCTCTCCTAGAAATACATGGCTTTCCCTTCAATCTGGGGCTTTTCCCCTCAAATACGGCTTTTTCTCCCAAAAATCCCTGGTTTCCCATTAAATCTGCCGTTTTCTCACAGAAATCCCTGTTTTGCCCCTTAAAGCAGGGCTTTTCTCACAGAAATCCCCGTTTTTCCTATTAAATCTGGGGTTTTTCCCATTAAATAGGGCGTTTTCTGCCAGAAATACCTGGTTTGGCCTTCAATCTGGGGTTTTTCCCCTTAAATATGGCTTTTTCTGCCAGAAATCCCAGTTTTCCCCTTAAATCTGGGTTTTTTCCCATTAAATACGGCTTTTTCTGCCAGAAATCCCTGGTTTTCCCCTCAAATCTGGGGTTTTTCCCATTAAATACTTCTTTTTCTGACCGAAATCCCTGGTTTACCCCTTCAATCTGGGGTTTTTCCCATTAAATAGGGCATTTTCTGACAGAAATCACTGTGTTCCCATACAATCTGGGTTTTTTCCCCTTAAATATGGCTTTTTCTGACAGAAATGCCCGTTTTTCCCATCAAATCTGGGTGTTTTTTTTTTTTTTTAAATATGGCTTTTTCTGCCAGAAATCCCTGGTTTTCCCCTCAAATCTGGAGCTTTTCCCATTAAATATGGCTTTCTCTCCTAGAAATACCTGTTTTTTCCTATCGAATCTGGGGGTTTTCCCCTTACGTATGGCTTTTTCTGACAGAAATCCCTGTTTCTCCCATGAAATCTGGGGTTTTCCCTTAAAAATGGCTTTTTTTCTGCCAGAAATCCCTGTTTATCCCCGAAACTCTTGGGGTTTCTCCTTAAATTTGGTTTTTCTCCCCAAAATCCCTGTGTTTCCATTAAATCTGGGCTTTTCTAACAAAAATCCCTGTTTTCCCCCTTAAATACGGGGCTTTTCCATTTAAATATGGCTTTTTCTGAGAGAAATCCCTGGTTTTCCCATCAAATCTGTGGCTTTTCCCCTTAAATAGGGCTTTTTCTCCCAAAAATCCCTGGTTTCCCATTAAATCTGCCGTTTTCTCACAGAAATCCCTGTTTTGCCCCTTAAAGCAGGGCTTTTCTCACAGAAATCCCCGTTTTTCTGATTAAATCTGGGGTTTTTCCCATTAAATACTTCTTTTTCTGACCGAAATCCCTGGTTTACCCCTTCAATCTGGGGTTTTTCCCCTTAAATAGGGCTTTTTCTGATAGAAATCACTGTGTTCCCATTAAATCTCGGTTTTTTCCCATTAAATAAGGCTTTCTCTCCTAGAAATACCTGGTTTTCCCTTCAATCTGGGGATTTTCCCCTCAAATACGGCTTTTTCTCCCAAAAATCCCTGGTTTCCCATTAAATCTGCCGTTTTCTCACAGAAATCCCTGTTTTGCCCCTTAAACCTGGGCTTTTCTCACAGAAATCCCCGTTTTTCTGATTAAATCTGGGGTTTTTCCCATTAAATACTTCTTTTTCTGACAGAAATCCCTGGTTTACCCCTTCAATCTGGGGTTTTTCCCCTTAAATAGGGCTTTTTCTGCCAGAAATCCCCATTTTTCCCTTTAATCTGGGGTTTTTCCCATTAAATATGGCTTTCTCTCCTAGAAATCCCCATTTTTCCCTTCAATCTGGGGCTTTTCCCCTTAAATAGGGCTTTTTCTCCCAAAAATCCCTGGTTTCCCATTAAATCTGCCGTTTTCTCACAGAAATCCCTGTTTTGCCCCTTAAAACATGGCTTTTCTCACAGAAATCCCCGTTTTTCCGATTAAATCTGGGGTTTTTCCCATTAAATAGGGCGTTTTCTACCAGAAATACCTGGTTTGACCTTCAATCTGCGGTTTTTCCCCTTAAATATGGCTTTTTCTGAGAGAAATCCCTGGTTTTCCCCTCAAATCTGGGGTTTTTCCCATTAAATACTTCTTTTTCTGACAGAAATCCCTGGTTTACCCCTTCAATCTGGGGTTTTTCCCATTAAATAGGGCATTTTCTGACAGAAATCACTGTGTTCCCATACAATGTGGGGTTTTTCCCCTTAAATATGGCTTTTTCTGATAGAAATGCCCGTTTTTCCCATCAAATCTGGGTGTTTTTTTTTTTTAAATATGGCTTTTTCTGCCAGAAATCCCTGGTTTTCCCCTCAAATCTGGAGCTTTTCCCATTAAATATGGCTTTCTCTCCTAGAAATACCTGTTTTTTCCTATCGAATCTGGGGGTTTTCCCCTTACGTATGGCTTTTTCTGACAGAAATCCCTGTTTTGACCATAAATCTGGGGTTTTCTCACAGAAATCCCTGTTTCTCCCATGAAATCTGGGGTTTTCCCTTAAAAATGGCTTTTTTTTCTGCCAGAAATCCCTGTTTATCCCCGAAAATCTTGGGGTTTCTCCTTAAATTTGATTTTTCTCCCCAAAATCCCTGTGTTTCCATTAAATCTGGGCTTTTCTAACAAAAATCCCTGTTTTCCCCAATAAATACGGGGCTTTTCCCTTTAAATATGGCTTTTTCTGTGAGAAATCCCTGGTTTTCCCATCAAATCTGGGGCTTTTCCCCTTAAATAGGGCTTTTTCTCCCAAAAATCCCTGGTTTCCCATTAAATCTGCCGTTTTCTCACAGAAATCCCTGTTTTGTCCCTTAAAGCAGGGCTTTTCTCACAGAAATCCCCGTTTTTCCGATTAAATCTGGGGTTTTTCCCATTAAATACTTCTTTTTCTGACAGAAATCCCTGGTTTACCCATCAAATCTGGGGTTTTTCCCATTAAATAGGGCTTTTTCTGATAGAAATCACTGTGTTCCCATTAAATCTGGGGTTTTTCCTCTTAAATATGGCTTTTTCTGCCAGAAATCCCCATTTTTCCCTTTAATCTGGGGTTTTTCCCCTTAAATATGGCTTTTTCTGCCAGAAATCCCCATTTTTCCCTTTAATCTGGGGTTTTTCCCCTTAAATATGGCTTTCTATCATAGAAATCCCAGGTTTTCCTTTCAGTCTCGGTTTTTTCCCCTTAAATATGGCTTTTTCTGAGAGAAATCCCTGGTTTTCCCATCAAATCTGGGGCTTTTCCCCTTAAATAGCGCTTTTTCTCCCAAAAATCCCTGGTTTCCCATTAAATCTGCCGTTTTCTCACAGAAATCCCTGTTTTGCCCCTTAAAGCAGGGCTTTTCTCACAGAAATCCCCGTTTTTCCGATTAAATCTGGGGTTTTTCCCATTAAATACTTCTTTTTCTGACAGAAATCCCTGGTTTACCCCTTCAATCTGGGGTTTTTCCCATTAAATAGGGCTTTTTCTGATAGAAATCACTGTGTTCCCATTAAATCTGGGTTTTTTCCCCTTAAATATGGCTTTTTCTGCCAGAAATCCCCATTTTTCCCTTTAATCTGGGGTTTTTCCCATTAAATATGGCTTTCTCTCCTAGAAATACATGGTTTTCCCTTCAATCTGGGGCTTTTCCCCTTAAATAGGGCTTTTTCTCCCAAAAATCCCTGGTTTCCCATTAAATCTGCCGTTTTCTCACAGAAATCCCTGTTTTGCCCCTAAAAGCAGGGCTTTTCTCACAGAAATCCCCGTTTTTCCTATTAAATCTGGGGTTTTTCCCATTAAATACGGCTTTTTCTACCAGAAATACCTGGTTTGACCTTCAATCTGGGGTTTTTCCCCTTAAATATGGCTTTTTCTGACAGAAATCCCCGGTTTTCCCCTCAAATCTGGAGCTTTTCCCATTAAATATGGCTTTCTCTCCTAGAAATACCTGTTTTTTCCTATCGAATCTGGGGGTTTTCCCCTTACTTATGGCCTTTTCTGACAGAAATCCCTGTTTTGACCATAAATCTGGGGTTTTCTCACAGAAATCCCTGTTTCTCCCATGAAATCTGGGGTTTTCCCTTAAAAATGGCTTTTTTTTCTGCCAGTAATCCCTGTTTATCCCCGAAACTCTTGGGGTTTCTCCTTAAATTTGGTTTTTCTCCCCAAAATCCCTGTGTTTCCATTAAATCTGGGCTTTTCTAACAAAAATCCCTGTTTTCCCCCTTAAATACGGGGCTTTTCCCTTTAAATATGGCTTTTTCTGAGAGAAATCCCTGGTTTTCCCATCAAATCTGGGGCTTTTCCCCTTAAATAGCGCTTTTTCTCCCCAAAATCCCTGGTTTCCCATTAAATCTGCCGTTTTCTCACAGAAATCCCTGTTTTGCCCCTTAAACCTGGGCTTTTCTCACAGAAATCCCCGTTTTTCCGATTAAATCTGGGGTTTTTCCCATTAAATACTTCTTTTTCTGACAGAAATCCCTGGTTTACCCCTTCAATCTGGGGTTTTTCCCCTTAAATAGGGCATTTTCTGATAGAAATCACTGTGCTCCCATTAAATCTGGGGTTTTTCCCCTTAAATATGGCTTTTTCTGCCAGAAATCCCCATTTTTCCCTTTAATCTGGGGTTTTTCCCATTAAATATGGCTTTCTCTCCTAGAAATACATGGTTTTCCCTTCAATCTGGGGCTTTTCCCCTTAAATAGGGCTTTTTCTCCCAAAAATCCCTGGTTTCCCATTAAATCTGCCGTTTTCTCACAGAAATCCCTGTTTTGCCCCTAAAAGCAGGGCTTTTCTCACAGAAATCCCCGTTTTTCCTATTAAATCTGGGGTTTTTCCCATTAAATACGGCTTTTTCTACCAGAAATACCTGGTTTGACCTTCAATCTGGGGTTTTTCCCCTTAAATATGGCTTTTTCTGCCAGAAATCCCTGGTTTTCCCCTCAAATCTGGGGTTTTTCCCATTAAATACTTCTTTTTCTGACAGAAATCCCTGGTTTACCCCTTCAATCTGGGGTTTTTCCCATTAAATAGGGCATTTTCTGACAGAAATCACTGTGTTCCCATACAATGTGGGGTTTTTCCCCTTAAACATGGCTTTTTCTGATAGAAATGCCCGTTTTTCCCATCAAATCTGGGTGTTTTTTTTTTTTTAAATATGGCTTTTTCTGCCAGAAATCCCTGGTTTTCCCCTCAAATCTGGAGCTTTTCCCATTAAATATGGCTTTCTCTCCTAGAAATACCTGTTTTTTCCTATCGAATCTGGGGGTTTTCCCCTTACGTATGGCTTTTTCTGACAGAAATCCCTGTTTTGACCATAAATCTGGGGTTTTCTCACAGAAATCCCTGTTTCTCCCATGAAATCTGGGGTTTTCCCTTAAAAATGGCTTTTTTTTCTGCCAGAAATCCCTGTTTATCCCCGAAAATCTTGGGGTTTCTCCTTAAATTTGATTTTTCTCCCCAAAATCCCTGTGTTTCCATTAAATCTGGGCTTTTCTAACAAAAATCCCTGTTTTCCCCCTTAAATACGGGGCTTTTCCCTTTAAATATGGCTTTTTCTGAGAGAAATCCCTGGTTTTCCCATCAAATCTGGGGCTTTTCCCCTTAAATAGCGCTTTTTCTCCCCAAAATCCCTGGTTTCCCATTAAATCTGCCGTTTTCTCACAGAAATCCCTGTTTTGTCCCTTAAAGCTGGGCTTTTCTCACAGAAATCCCCGTTTTTCCGATTAAATCTGGGGTTTTTCCCATTAAATACTTCTTTTTCTGACAGAAATCCCTGGTTTACCCCTTCAATCTGGGGTTTTTCCCATTAAATAGGGCTTTTTCTGATAGAAATCACTGTGTTCCCATTAAATCTGGGGTTTTTCCTCTTAAATATGGCTTTTTCTGCCAGAAATCCCCATTTTTCCCTTTAATCTGGGGTTTTTCCCCTTAAATATGGCTTTTTCTGCCAGAAATCCCCATTTTTCCCTTTAATCTGGGGTTTTTCCCCTTAAATATGGCTTTCTATCATAGAAATCCCAGGTTTTCCTTTCAGTCTCGGTTTTTTCCCCTTAAATATGGCTTTTTCTGAGAGAAATCCCTGGTTTTCCCATCAAATCTGGGGCTTTTCCCCTTAAATAGCGCTTTTTCTCCCAAAAATCCCTGGTTTCCCATTAAATCTGCCGTTTTCTCACAGAAATCCCTGTTTTGCCCCTTAAAGCAGGGCTTTTCTCACAGAAATCCCCGTTTTTCCGATTAAATCTGGGGTTTTTCCCATTAAATACTTCTTTTTCTGACAGAAATCCCTGGTTTACCCCTTCAATCTGGGGTTTTTCCCCTTAAATAGGGCATTTTCTGATAGAAATCACTGTGTTCCCATTAAATCTGGGTTTTTTCCCCTTAAATATGGCTTTTTCTGCCAGAAATCCCCATTTTTCCCTTTAATCTGGGGTTTTTCCCATTAAATATGGCTTTCTCTCCTAGAAATACATGGTTTTCCCTTCAATCTGGGGCTTTTCCCCTTAAATAGGGCTTTTTCTCCCAAAAATCCCTGGTTTCCCATTAAATCTGCCGTTTTCTCACAGAAATCCCTGTTTTGCCCCTAAAAGCAGGGCTTTTCTCACAGAAATCCCCGTTTTTCCTATTAAATCTGGGGTTTTTCCCATTAAATACGGCTTTTTCTACCAGAAATACCTGGTTTGACCTTCAATCTGGGGTTTTTCCCCTTAAATATGGCTTTTTCTGACAGAAATCCCCGGTTTTCCCCTCAAATCTGGAGCTTTTCCCATTAAATATGGCTTTCTCTCCTAGAAATACCTGTTTTTTCCTATCGAATCTGGGGGTTTTCCCCTTACTTATGGCCTTTTCTGACAGAAATCCCTGTTTTGACCATAAATCTGGGGTTTTCTCACAGAAATCCCTGTTTCTCCCATGAAATCTGGGGTTTTCCCTTAAAAATGGCTTTTTTTTCTGCCAGTAATCCCTGTTTATCCCCGAAACTCTTGGGGTTTCTCCTTAAATTTGGTTTTTCTCCCCAAAATCCCTGTGTTTCCATTAAATCTGGGCTTTTCTAACAAAAATCCCTGTTTTCCCCCTTAAATACGGGGCTTTTCCCTTTAAATATGGCTTTTTCTGAGAGAAATCCCTGGTTTTCCCATCAAATCTGGGGCTTTTCCCCTTAAATAGCGCTTTTTCTCCCCAAAATCCCTGGTTTCCCATTAAATCTGCCGTTTTCTCACAGAAATCCCTGTTTTGCCCCTTAAACCTGGGCTTTTCTCACAGAAATCCCCGTTTTTCCGATTAAATCTGGGGTTTTTCCCATTAAATACTTCTTTTTCTGACAGAAATCCCTGGTTTACCCCTTCAATCTGGGGTTTTTCCCCTTAAATAGGGCATTTTCTGATAGAAATCACTGTGCTCCCATTAAATCTGGGGTTTTTCCCCTTAAATATGGCTTTTTCTGCCAGAAATCCCCATTTTTCCCTTTAATCTGGGGTTTTTCCCATTAAATATGGCTTTCTCTCCTAGAAATACATGGTTTTCCCTTCAATCTGGGGCTTTTCCCCTTAAATAGGGCTTTTTCTCCCAAAAATCCCTGGTTTCCCATTAAATCTGCCGTTTTCTCACAGAAATCCCTGTTTTGCCCCTAAAAGCAGGGCTTTTCTCACAGAAATCCCCGTTTTTCCTATTAAATCTGGGGTTTTTCCCATTAAATACGGCTTTTTCTACCAGAAATACCTGGTTTGACCTTCAATCTGGGGTTTTTCCCCTTAAATATGGCTTTTTCTGCCAGAAATCCCTGGTTTTCCCCTCAAATCTGGGGTTTTTCCCATTAAATACTTCTTTTTCTGACAGAAATCCCTGGTTTACCCCTTCAATCTGGGGTTTTTCCCATTAAATAGGGCATTTTCTGACAGAAATCACTGTGTTCCCATACAATGTGGGGTTTTTCCCCTTAAACATGGCTTTTTCTGATAGAAATGCCCGTTTTTCCCATCAAATCTGGGTGTTTTTTTTTTTTTAAATATGGCTTTTTCTGCCAGAAATCCCTGGTTTTCCCCTCAAATCTGGAGCTTTTCCCATTAAATATGGCTTTCTCTCCTAGAAATACCTGTTTTTTCCTATCGAATCTGGGGGTTTTCCCCTTACGTATGGCTTTTTCTGACAGAAATCCCTGTTTTGACCATAAATCTGGGGTTTTCTCACAGAAATCCCTGTTTCTCCCATGAAATCTGGGGTTTTCCCTTAAAAATGGCTTTTTTTTCTGCCAGAAATCCCTGTTTATCCCCGAAAATCTTGGGGTTTCTCCTTAAATTTGATTTTTCTCCCCAAAATCCCTGTGTTTCCATTAAATCTGGGCTTTTCTAACAAAAATCCCTGTTTTCCCCCTTAAATACGGGGCTTTTCCCTTTAAATATGGCTTTTTCTGAGAGAAATCCCTGGTTTTCCCATCAAATCTGGGGCTTTTCCCCTTAAATAGCGCTTTTTCTCCCCAAAATCCCTGGTTTCCCATTAAATCTGCCGTTTTCTCACAGAAATCCCTGTTTTGTCCCTTAAAGCTGGGCTTTTCTCACAGAAATCCCCGTTTTTCTTATTAAATCTGGGGTTTTTCCCATTAAATACTTCTTTTTCTGACAGAAATCCCTGGTTTACCCCTTCAATCTGGGGTTTTTCCCATTAAATAGGGCTTTTTCTGATAGAAATCACTGTGTTCCCATTAAATCTGGGGTTTTTCCTCTTAAATATGGCTTTTTCTGCCAGAAATCCCCATTTTTCCCTTTAATCTGGGGTTTTTCCCCTTAAATATGGCTTTTTCTGCCAGAAATCCCCATTTTTCCCTTTAATCTGGGGTTTTTCCCCTTAAATATGGCTTTCTATCATAGAAATCCCAGGTTTTCCTTTCAGTCTCGGTTTTTTCCCCTTAAATATGGCTTTTTCTGAGAGAAATCCCTGGTTTTCCCATCAAATCTGGGGCTTTTCCCCTTAAATAGCGCTTTTTCTCCCAAAAATCCCTGGTTTCCCATTAAATCTGCCGTTTTCTCACAGAAATCCCTGTTTTGCCCCTTAAAGCAGGGCTTTTCTCACAGAAATCCCCGTTTTTCCGATTAAATCTGGGGTTTTTCCCATTAAATACTTCTTTTTCTGACAGAAATCCCTGGTTTACCCCTTCAATCTGGGGTTTTTCCCATTAAATAGGGCTTTTTCTGATAGAAATCACTGTGTTCCCATTAAATCTGGGTTTTTTCCCCTTAAATATGGCTTTTTCTGCCAGAAATCCCCATTTTTCCCTTTAATCTGGGGTTTTTCCCATTAAATATGGCTTTCTCTCCTAGAAATACATGGTTTTCCCTTCAATCTGGGGCTTTTCCCCTTAAATAGGGCTTTTTCTCCCAAAAATCCCTGGTTTCCCATTAAATCTGCCGTTTTCTCACAGAAATCCCTGTTTTGCCCCTAAAAGCAGGGCTTTTCTCACAGAAATCCCCGTTTTTCCTATTAAATCTGGGGTTTTTCCCATTAAATACGGCTTTTTCTACCAGAAATACCTGGTTTGACCTTCAATCTGGGGTTTTTCCCCTTAAATATGGCTTTTTCTGACAGAAATCCCTGGTTTTCCCCTCAAATCTGGAGCTTTTCCCATTAAATATGGCTTTCTCTCCTAGAAATACCTGTTTTTTCCTATCGAATCTGGGGGTTTTCCCCTTACGTATGGCCTTTTCTGACAGAAATCCCTGTTTTGACCATAAATCTGGGGTTTTCTCACAGAAATCCCTGTTTCTCCCATGAAATCTGGGGTTTTCCCTTAAAAATGGCTTTTTTTTCTGCCAGAAATCCCTGTTTATCCCCGAAACTCTTGGGGTTTCTCCTTAAATTTGGTTTTTCTCCCCAAAATCCCTGTGTTTCCATTAAATCTGGGCTTTTCTAACAAAAATCCCTGTTTTCCCCCTTAAATACGGGGCTTTTCCCTTTAAATATGGCTTTTTCTGAGAGAAATCCCTGGTTTTCCCATCAAATCTGGGGCTTTTCCCCTTAAATAGCGCTTTTTCTCCCCAAAATCCCTGGTTTCCCATTAAATCTGCCGTTTTCTCACAGAAATCCCTGTTTTGCCCCTTAAAGCAGGGCTTTTCTCACAGAAATCCCCGTTTTTCCGATTAAATCTGGGGTTTTTCCCATTAAATACTTCTTTTTCTGACAGAAATCCCTGGTTTACCCCTTCAATCTGGGGTTTTTCCCCTTAAATAGGGCATTTTCTGATAGAAATCACTGTGCTCCCATTAAATCTGGGGTTTTTCCCCTTAAATATGGCTTTTTCTGCCAGAAATCCCCATTTTTCCCTTTAATCTGGGGTTTTTCCCATTAAATATGGCTTTCTCTCCTAGAAATACATGGTTTTCCCTTCAATCTGGGGCTTTTCCCCTTAAATAGGGCTTTTTCTCCCAAAAATCCCTGGTTTCCCATTAAATCTGCCGTTTTCTCACAGAAATCCCTGTTTTGCCCCTAAAAGCAGGGCTTTTCTCACAGAAATCCCCGTTTTTCCGATTAAATCTGGGGTTTTTCCCATTAAATACTTCTTTTTCTGACAGAAATCCCTGGTTTACCCCTTCAATCTGGGGTTTTTCCCCTTAAATATGGCTTTTTCTGCCAGAAATCCCTGGTTTTCCCCTCAAATCTGGGGTTTTTCCCATTAAATACTTCTTTTTCTGACAGAAATCCCTGGTTTACCCCTTCAGTCTGGGGTTTTTCCCCTTAAATAGGGCATTTTCTGACAGAAATCACTGTGTTCCCATACAATCTGGGTTTTTTCCCCTTAAATATGGCTTTTTCTGACAGAAATGCCCGTTTTTCCCATCAAATCTGGGTGTTTTTTTTTTTTAAATATGGCTTTTTCTGCCAGAAATCCCTGGTTTTCCCCTCAAATCTGGAGCTTTTCCCATTAAATATGGCTTTCTCTCCTAGAAATACCTGTTTTTTCCTATCGAATCTGGGGGTTTTCCCCTTACGTATGGCTTTTTCTGACAGAAATCCCTGTTTTGACCATAAATCTGGGGTTTTCTCACAGAAATCCCTGTTTCTCCCATGAAATCTGGGGTTTTCCCTTAAAAATGGCTTTTTTTCTGCCAGAAATCCCTGTTTATCCCCGAAACTCTTGGGGTTTCTCCTTAAATTTGGTTTTTCTCCCCAAAATCCCTGTGTTTCCATTAAATCTGGGCTTTTCTAACAAAAATCCCTGTTTTCCCCAATAAATACGGGGCTTTTCCCTTTAAATATGGCTTTTTCTGAGAGAAATCCCTGGTTTTCCCATCAAATCTGGGGCTTTTCCCCTTAAATAGCGCTTTTTCTCCCAAAAATCCCTGGTTTCCCATTAAATCTGCCGTTTTCTCACAGAAATCCCTGTTTTGCCCCTTAAAGCAGGGCTTTTCTCACAGAAATCCCCGTTTTTCCGATTAAATCTGGGGTTTTTCCCATTAAATACTTCTTTTTCTGACAGAAATCCCTGGTTTACCCCTTCAATCTGGGGTTTTTCCCCTTAAATAGGGCATTTTCTGATAGAAATCACTGTGTTCCCATTAAATCTGGGGTTTTTCCCCTTAAATATGGCTTTTTCTGCCAGAAATCCCCATTTTTCCCTTTAATCTGGGGTTTTTCCCATTAAATATGGCTTTCTCTCCTAGAAATACATGGTTTTCCCTTCAATCTGGGGCTTTTCCCCTTAAATAGGGCTTTTTCTCCCAAAAATCCCTGGTTTCCCATTAAATCTGCCGTTTTCTCACAGAAATCCCTGTTTTGCCCCTTAAACCTGGGCTTTTCTCACAGAAATCCCCGTTTTTCCTATTAAATCTGGGGTTTTTCCCATTAAATACGGCTTTTTCTACCAGAAATACCTGGTTTGACCTTCAATCTGGGGTTTTTCCCCTTAAATATGGCTTTTTCTGCCAGAAATCCCTGGTTTTCCCGTCAAATCTGGGGTTTTTCCCATTAAATACTTCTTTTTCTGACAGAAATCCCTGGTTTACCCCTTCAGTCTGGGGTTTTTCCCCTTAAATAGGGCATTTTCTGACAGAAATCACTGTGTTCCCATACAATCTGGGTTTTTTCCCCTTAAATATGGCTTTTTCTGACAGAAATGCCCGTTTTTCCCATCAAATCTGGGTGTTTTTTTTTTTTAAATATGGCTTTTTCTGCCAGAAATCCCTGGTTTTCCCCTCAAATCTGGAGCTTTTCCCATTAAATATGGCTTTCTCTCCTAGAAATACCTGTTTTTTCCTATCGAATCTGGGGGTTTTCCCCTTACGTATGGCTTTTTCTGACAGAAATCCCTGTTTTGACCATAAATCTGGGGTTTTCTCACAGAAATCCCTGTTTCTCCCATGAAATCTGGGGTTTTCCCTTAAAAATGGCTTTTTTTTCTGCCAGAAATCCCTGTTTATCCCCGAAACTCTTGGGGTTTCTCCTTAAATTTGGTTTTTCTCCCCAAAATCCCTGTGTTTCCATTAAATCTGGGCTTTTCTAACAAAAATCCCTGTTTTCCCCCTTAAATACGGGGCTTTTCCATTTAAATATGGCTTTTTCTGAGAGAAATCCCTGGTTTTCCCATCAAATCTGGGGCTTTTCCCCTTAAATAGGGCTTTTTCTCCCAAAAATCCCTGGTTTCCCATTAAATCTGCCGTTTTCTCACAGAAATCCCTGTTTTGCCCCTTAAACCTGGGCTTTTCTCACAGAAATCCCCGTTTTTCCGATTAAATCTGGGGTTTTTCCCATTAAATACTTCTTTTTCTGACAGAAATCCCTGGTTTACCCCTTCAATCTGGGGTTTTTCCCATTAAATAGGGCTTTTTCTGATAGAAATCACTGTGTTCCCATTAAATCTGGGGTTTTTCCCTTAAATATGGCTTTTTCTGCCAGAAATCCCCATTTTTCCCTTTTGTCTGGGGTTTTTCCCCTTAAATATGGCTTTTTCTGCCAGAAATCCCCATTTTTCCCTTTAATCTGGGGTTTTTCCCCTTAAATATGGCTTTCTATCATAGAAATCCCAGGTTTTCCCTTCAGTCTCGGTTTTTTCCCCTTAAATATGGCTTTTTCTGAGAGAAATCCCTGGTTTTCCCATCAAATCTGGGGCTTTTCCCCTTAAATAGCGCTTTTTCTCCCAAAAATCCCTGGTTTCCCATTAAATCTGCCGTTTTCTCACAGAAATCCCTGTTTTGCCCCTTAAAGCAGGGCTTTTCTCACAGAAATCCCCGTTTTTCCGATTAAATCTGGGGTTTTTCCCATTAAATACGGCTTTTTCTACCAGAAATACCTGGTTTGACCTTCAATCTGGGGTTTTTCCCCTTAAATAGGGCTTTTTCTCCCAAAAATCCCTGGTTTCCCATTAAATCTGCCGTTTTCTCACAGAAATCCCTGTTTTGCCCCTAAAAGCAGGGCTTTTCTCACAGAAATCCCCGTTTTTCCTATTAAATCTGGGGTTTTTCCCATTAAATACGGCTTTTTCTACCAGAAATACCTGGTTTGACCTTCAATCTGGGGTTTTTCCCCTTAAATATGGCTTTTTCTGCCAGAAATCCCTGGTTTTCCCCTCAAATCTGGGGTTTTTCCCATTAAATACTTCTTTTTCTGACAGAAATCCCTGGTTTACCCCTTCAATCTGGGGTTTTTCCCATTAAATAGGGCATTTTCTGACAGAAATCACTGTGTTCCCATACAATGTGGGGTTTTTCCCCTTAAACATGGCTTTTTCTGATAGAAATGCCCGTTTTTCCCATCAAATCTGGGTGTTTTTTTTTTTTTAAATATGGCTTTTTCTGCCAGAAATCCCTGGTTTTCCCCTCAAATCTGGAGCTTTTCCCATTAAATATGGCTTTCTCTCCTAGAAATACCTGTTTTTTCCTATCGAATCTGGGGGTTTTCCCCTTACGTATGGCTTTTTCTGACAGAAATCCCTGTTTTGACCATAAATCTGGGGTTTTCTCACAGAAATCCCTGTTTCTCCCATGAAATCTGGGGTTTTCCCTTAAAAATGGCTTTTTTTTCTGCCAGAAATCCCTGTTTATCCCCGAAAATCTTGGGGTTTCTCCTTAAATTTGATTTTTCTCCCCAAAATCCCTGTGTTTCCATTAAATCTGGGCTTTACTAACAAAAATCCCTGTTTTCCCCCTTAAATACGGGGCTTTTCCCTTTAAATATGGCTTTTTCTGTGAGAAATCCCTGGTTTTCCCATCAAATCTGGGGCTTTTCCCCTTAAATAGCGCTTTTTCTCCCCAAAATCCCTGGTTTCCCATTAAATCTGCCGTTTTCTCACAGAAATCCCTGTTTTGTCCCTTAAAGCTGGGCTTTTCTCACAGAAATCCCCGTTTTTCCGATTAAATCTGGGGTTTTTCCCATTAAATACTTCTTTTTCTGACAGAAATCCCTGGTTTACCCCTTCAATCTGGGGTTTTTCCCATTAAATAGGGCTTTTTCTGATAGAAATCACTGTGTTCCCATTAAATCTGGGGTTTTTCCTCTTAAATATGGCTTTTTCTGCCAGAAATCCCCATTTTTCCCTTCAGTCTGGGGTTTTTCCCCTTAAATATGTCTTTTTCTGCCAGAAATCCCCATTTTTCCCTTTAATCTGGGGTTTTTCCCCTTAAATATGGCTTTCTATCATAGAAATCCCAGGTTTTCCTTTCAGTCTCGGTTTTTTCCCCTTAAATATGGCTTTTTCTGAGAGAAATCCCTGGTTTTCCCATCAAATCTGGGGCTTTTCCCCTTAAATAGCGCTTTTTCTCCCAAAAATCCCTGGTTTCCCATTAAATCTGCCGTTTTCTCACAGAAATCCCTGTTTTGCCCCTTAAAGCAGGGCTTTTCTCACAGAAATCCCCGTTTTTCCGATTAAATCTGGGGTTTTTCCCATTAAATACTTCTTTTTCTGACAGAAATCCCTGGTTTACCCCTTCAATCTGGGTTTTTTCCCCTTAAATATGGCTTTTTCTGCCAGAAATCCCCATTTTTCCCTTTAATCTGGGGTTTTTCCCATTAAATATGGCTTTCTCTCCTAGAAATACATGGTTTTCCCTTCAATCTGGGGCTTTTCCCCTTAAATAGGGCTTTTTCTCCCAAAAATCCCTGGTTTCCCATTAAATCTGCCGTTTTCTCACAGAAATCCCTGTTTTGCCCCTTAAACCTGGGCTTTTCTCACAGAAATCCCCGTTTTTCCTATTAAATCTGGGGTTTTTCCCATTAAATACGGCTTTTTCTACCAGAAATACCTGGTTTGACCTTCAATCTGGGGTTTTTCCCCTTAAATATGGCTTTTTCTTCCAGAAATCCCCGGTTTTCCCCTCAAATCTGGAGCTTTTCCCATTAAATATGGCTTTCTCTCCTAGAAATACCTGTTTTTTCCTATCGAATCTGGGGGTTTTCCCCTTACTTATGGCCTTTTCTGACAGAAATCCCTGTTTTGACCATAAATCTGGGGTTTTCTCACAGAAATCCCTGTTTCTCCCATGAAATCTGGGGTTTTCCCTTAAAAATGGCTTTTTTTTCTGCCAGAAATCCCTGTTTATCCCCAAAAATCTTGGGGTTTCTCCTTAAATTTGGTTTTTCTCCCCAAAATCCCTGTGTTTCCATTAAATCTGGGCTTTTCTAACAAAAATCCCTGTTTTCCCCCTTAAATACGGGGCTTTTCCCTTTAAATATGGCTTTTTCTGTGAGAAATCCCTGGTTTTCCCATCAAATCTGGGGCTTTTCCCCTTAAATAGCGCTTTTTCTCCCCAAAATCCCTGGTTTCCCATTAAATCTGCCGTTTTCTCACAGAAATCCCTGTTTTGCCCCTTAAAGCAGGGCTTTTCTCACAGAAATCCCCGTTTTTCCGATTAAATCTGGGGTTTTTCCCATTAAATACTTCTTTTTCTGACAGAAATCCCTGGTTTACCCCTTCAATCTGGGGTTTTTCCCCTTAAATAGGGCATTTTCTGATAGAAATCACTGTGCTCCCATTAAATCTGGGGTTTTTCCCCTTAAATATGGCTTTTTCTGCCAGAAATCCCCATTTTTCCCTTTAATCTGGGGTTTTTCCCATTAAATATGGCTTTCTCTCCTAGAAATACATGGTTTTCCCTTCAATCTGGGGCTTTTCCCCTTAAATAGGGCTTTTTCTCCCAAAAATCCCTGGTTTCCCATTAAATCTGCCGTTTTCTCACAGAAATCCCTGTTTTGCCCCTAAAAGCAGGGCTTTTCTCACAGAAATCCCCGTTTTTCCTATTAAATCTGGGGTTTTTCCCATTAAATACGGCTTTTTCTACCAGAAATACCTGGTTTGACCTTCAATCTGGGGTTTTTCCCCTTAAATATGGCTTTTTCTGCCAGAAATCCCTGGTTTTCCCCTCAAATCTGGGGTTTTTCCCATTAAATACTTCTTTTTCTGACAGAAATCCCTGGTTTACCCCTTCAGTCTGGGGTTTTTCCCCTTAAATAGGGCATTTTCTGACAGAAATCACTGTGTTCCCATACAATGTGGGTTTTTTCCCCTTAAATATGGCTTTTTCTGACAGAAATGCCCGTTTTTCCCATCAAATCTGGGTGTTTTTTTTTTTTAAATATGGCTTTTTCTGCCAGAAATCCCTGGTTTTCCCCTCAAATCTGGAGCTTTTCCCATTAAATATGGCTTTCTCTCCTAGAAATTCCTGTTTTTTCCTATCGAATCTGGGGGTTTTCCCCTTACGTATGGCTTTTTCTGACAGAAATCCCTGTTTTGACCATAAATCTGGGGTTTTCTCACAGAAATCCCTGTTTCTCCCATGAAATCTGGGGTTTTCCCTTAAAAATGGCTTTTTTTCTGCCAGAAATCCCTGTTTATCCCCGAAACTCTTGGGGTTTCTCCTTAAATTTGGTTTTTCTCCCCAAAATCCCTGTGTTTCCATTAAATCTGGGCTTTTCTAACAAAAATCCCTGTTTTCCCCCTTAAATACGGGGCTTTTCCCTTTAAATATGGCTTTTTCTGAGAGAAATCCCTGGTTTTCCCATCAAATCTGGGGCTTTTCCCCTTAAATAGCGCTTTTTCTCCCCAAAATCCCTGGTTTCCCATTAAATCTGCCGTTTTCTCACAGAAATCCCTGTTTTGCCCCTTAAAGCAGGGCTTTTCTCACAGAAATCCCCGTTTTTCCGATTAAATCTGGGGTTTTTCCCATTAAATACTTCTTTTTCTGACAGAAATCCCTGGTTTACCCCTTCAATCTGGGGTTTTTCCCCTTAAATAGGGCATTTTCTGATAGAAATCACTGTGTTCCCATTAAATCTGGGGTTTTTCCCCTTAAATATGGCTTTTTCTGCCAGAAATCCCCATTTTTCCCTTTAATCTGGGGTTTTTCCCATTAAATATGGCTTTCTCTCCTAGAAATACATGGTTTTCCCTTCAATCTGGGGCTTTTCCCCTTAAATAGGGCTTTTTCTCCCAAAAATCCCTGGTTTCCCATTAAATCTGCCGTTTTCTCACAGAAATCCCTGTTTTGCCCCTTAAAGCAGGGCTTTTCTCACAGAAATCCCCGTTTTTCCTATTAAATCTGGGGTTTTTCCCATTAAATACGGCTTTTTCTACCAGAAATACCTGGTTTGACCTTCAATCTGGGGTTTTTCCCCTTAAATATGGCTTTTTCTGCCAGAAATCCCTGGTTTTCCCCTCAAATCTGGGGTTTTTCCCATTAAATACTTCTTTTTCTGACAGAAATCCCTGGTTTACCCCTTCAGTCTGGGGTTTTTCCCCTTAAATAGGGCATTTTCTGACAGAAATCACTGTGTTCCCATACAATCTGGGTTTTTTCCCCTTAAATATGGCTTTTTCTGACAGAAATGCCCGTTTTTCCCATCAAATCTGGGTGTTTTTTTTTTTTAAATATGGCTTTTTCTGCCAGAAATCCCTGGTTTTCCCCTCAAATCTGGAGCTTTTCCCATTAAATATGGCTTTCTCTCCTAGAAATACCTGTTTTTTCCTATCGAATCTGGGGGTTTTCCCCTTACGTATGGCTTTTTCTGACAGAAATCCCTGTTTTGACCATAAATCTGGGGTTTTCTCACAGAAATCCCTGTTTCTCCCATGAAATCTGGGGTTTTCCCTTAAAAATGGCTTTTTTTCTGCCAGAAATCCCTGTTTATCCCCGAAACTCTTGGGGTTTCTCCTTAAATTTGGTTTTTCTCCCCAAAATCCCTGTGTTTCCATTAAATCTGGGCTTTTCTAACAAAAATCCCTGTTTTCCCCCTTAAATACGGGGCTTTTCCATTTAAATATGGCTTTTTCTGAGAGAAATCCCTGGTTTTCCCATCAAATCTGGGGCTTTTCCCCTTAAATAGGGCTTTTTCTCCCAAAAATCCCTGGTTTCCCATTAAATCTGCCGTTTTCTCACAGAAATCCCTGTTTTGCCCCTTAAACCTGGGCTTTTCTCACAGAAATCCCCGTTTTTCCGATTAAATCTGGGGTTTTTCCCATTAAATACTTCTTTTTCTGACAGAAATCCCTGGTTTACCCCTTCAATCTGTGGTTTTTCCCATTAAATAGGGCTTTTTCTGATAGAAATCACTGTGCTCCCATTAAATCTGGGGTTTTTCCCTTAAATATGGCTTTTTCTGCCAGAAATCCCCATTTTTCCCTTTTGTCTGGGGTTTTTCCCCTTAAATATGGCTTTTTCTGCCAGAAATCCCCATTTTTCCCTTTAATCTGGGGTTTTTCCCCTTAAATATGGCTTTCTATCATAGAAATCCCAGGTTTTCCCTTCAGTCTCGGTTTTTTCCCCTTAAATATGGCTTTTTCTGAGAGAAATCCCTGGTTTTCCCATCAAATCTGGGGCTTTTCCCCTTAAATAGCGCTTTTTCTCCCAAAAATCCCTGGTTTCCCATTAAATCTGCCGTTTTCTCACAGAAATCCCTGTTTTGCCCCTTAAAGCAGGGCTTTTCTCACAGAAATCCCCGTTTTTCCGATTAAATCTGGGGTTTTTCCCATTAAATACGGCTTTTTCTACCAGAAATACCTGGTTTGACCTTCAATCTGGGGTTTTTCCCCTTAAATAGGGCTTTTTCTCCCAAAAATCCCTGGTTTCCCATTAAATCTGCCGTTTTCTCACAGAAATCCCTGTTTTGCCCCTAAAAGCAGGGCTTTTCTCACAGAAATCCCCGTTTTTCCTATTAAATCTGGGGTTTTTCCCATTAAATACGGCTTTTTCTACCAGAAATACCTGGTTTGACCTTCAATCTGGGGTTTTTCCCCTTAAATATGGCTTTTTCTGCCAGAAATCCCTGGTTTTCCCCTCAAATCTGGGGTTTTTCCCATTAAATACTTCTTTTTCTGACAGAAATCCCTGGTTTACCCCTTCAGTCTGGGGTTTTTCCCCTTAAATAGGGCATTTTCTGACAGAAATCACTGTGTTCCCATTAAATCTGGGTTTTTTCCCCTTAAATATGGCTTTTTCTGACAGAAATGCCCGTTTTTCCCATCAAATCTGGGTGTTTTTTTTTTTTAAATATGGCTTTTTCTGCCAGAAATCCCTGGTTTTCCCCTCAAATCTGGAGCTTTTCCCATTAAATATGGCTTTCTCTCCTAGAAATACCTGTTTTTTCCTATCGAATCTGGGGGTTTTCCCCTTACGTATGGCTTTTTCTGACAGAAATCCCTGTTTTGACCATAAATCTGGGGTTTTCTCACAGAAATCCCTGTTTCTCCCATGAAATCTGGGGTTTTCCCTTAAAAATGGCTTTTTTTCTGCCAGAAATCCCTGTTTATCCCCGAAACTCTTGGGGTTTCTCCTTAAATTTGGTTTTTCTCCCCAAAATCCCTGTGTTTCCATTAAATCTGGGCTTTTCTAACAAAAATCCCTGTTTTCCCCCTTAAATACGGGGCTTTTCCCTTTAAATATGGCTTTTTCTGAGAGAAATCCCTGGTTTTCCCATCAAATCTGGGGCTTTTCCCCTTAAATAGGGCTTTTTCTCCCAAAAATCCCTGGTTTCCCATTAAATCTGCCGTTTTCTCACAGAAATCCCTGTTTTGTCCCTTAAAGCAGGGCTTTTCTCACAGAAATCCCCGTTTTTCCGATTAAATCTGGGGTTTTTCCCATTAAATACTTCTTTTTCTGACAGAAATCCCTGGTTTACCCCTTCAATCTGGGGTTTTTCCCATTAAATAGGGCTTTTTCTGATAGAAATCACTGTGTTCCCATTAAATCTGGGGTTTTTCCTCTTAAATATGGCTTTTTCTGCCAGAAATCCCCATTTTTCCCTTTAATCTGGGGTTTTTCCCATTAAATATGGCTTTCTCTCCTAGAAATACATGGTTTTCCCTTCAATCTGGGGCTTTTCCCCTTAAATATGGCTTTTTCTGAGAGAAATCCCTGGTTTTCCCATCAAATCTGGGGCTTTTCCCCTTAAATAGCGCTTTTTCTCCCAAAAATCCCTGGTTTCCCATTAAATCTGCCGTTTTCTCACAGAAATCCCTGTTTTGCCCCTTAAAGCAGGGCTTTTCTCACAGAAATCCCCGTTTTTCCGATTAAATCTGGGGTTTTTGCCATTAAAAACTTCATTTTCTGACAGAAATCCCTGGTTTACCCCTCAAATCTGGGGCTTTTCCCCTTAAATAGGGCTTTTTCTGATAGAAATCACTGTGTTCCCATTAAATCTGGGTTTTTTCCCCTTAAATATGGCTTTTTCTGCCAGAAATCCCCATTTTTCCCTTTAATCTGGGGTTTTTCCCATTAAATATGGCTTTCTCTCCTAGAAATACATGGTTTTCCCTTCAATCTGGGGCTTTTCCCCTTAAATAGGGCTTTTTCTCCCAAAAATCCCTGGTTTCCCATTAAATCTGCCGTTTTCTCACAGAAATCCCTGTTTTGCCCCTAAAAGCAGGGCTTTTCTCACAGAAATCCCCGTTTTTCCTATTAAATCTGGGGTTTTTCCCATTAAATACGGCTTTTTCTACCAGAAATACCTGGTTTGACCTTCAATCTGGGGTTTTTCCCCTTAAATATGGCTTTTTCTGCCAGAAATCCCTGGTTTTCCCCTCAAATCTGGGGTTTTTCCCATTAAATACTTCTTTTTCTGACCGAAATCCCTGGTTTACCCCTTCAATCTGGGGTTTTTCCCATTAAATAGGGCATTTTCTGACAGAAATCACTGTGTTCCCATACAATGTGGGGTTTTTCCCCTTAAACATGGCTTTTTCTGATAGAAATGCCCGTTTCTCCCATCAAATCTGGGTGTTTTTTTTTTTTTAAATACGGCTTTTTCTGCCAGAAATCCCTGGTTTTCCCCTCAAATCTGGAGCTTTTCCCATTAAATATGGCTTTCTCTCCTAGAAATACCTGTTTTTTCCTATCGAATCTGGGGGTTTTCCCCTTACGTATGGCTTTTTCTGACAGAAATCCCTGTTTTGACCATAAATCTGGGGTTTTCTCACAGAAATCCCTGTTTCTCCCATGAAATCTGGGGTTTTCCCTTAAAAATGGCTTTTTTTTCTGCCAGAAATCCCTGTTTATCCCCAAAAATCTTGGGGTTTCTCCTTAAATTTGGTTTTTCTCCCCAAAATCCCTGTGTTTCCATTAAATCTGGGCTTTTCTAACAAAAATCCCTGTTTTCCCCCTTAAATACGGGGCTTTTCCCTTTAAATATGGCTTTTTCTGAGAGAAATCCCTGGTTTTCCCATCAAATCTGGGGCTTTTCCCCTTAAATAGCGCTTTTTCTCCCCAAAATCCCTGGTTTCCCATTAAATCTGTCGTTTTCTCACAGAAATCCCTGTTTTGCCCCTTAAAGCAGGGCTTTTCTCACAGAAATCCCCGTTTTTCCGATTAAATCTGGGGTTTTTCCCATTAAATACTTCTTTTTCTGACAGAAATCCCTGGTTTACCCCTTCAATCTGCGGTTTTTCCCCTTAAATAGGGCTTTTTCTGATAGAAATCACTGTGTTCCCATTAAATCTGGGGTTTTTCCCCTTAAATATGGATTTTTCTGCCATAAATCCCCATTTTTCCCTTCAATCTGTGGTTTTTCCCCTTAAATATGGCTTTCTATCATAGAAATCCCAGGTTTTCCCTTCAATCTGGGGTTTTTCCCTTTAAATATGGCTTTTTCTGACAGAAATCCCTGGTTTTCCCCTCAAATCTGGGGCTTTTCCCCTTAAATAGGGCTTTTTCTGATAGAAATCACTGTGTTCCCATTAAATCTGGGGTTTTTCCCCTTAAATATGGCTTTTTCTGCCAGAAATCCCCATTTTTCCCTTTAATCTGGGGTTTTTCCCATTAAATATGGCTTTCTCTCCTAGAAATACATGGTTTTCCCTTCAATCTGGGGATTTTCCCCTCAAATACGGCTTTTTCTCCCAAAAATCCCTGGTTTCCCATTAAATCTGCCGTTTTCTCACAGAAATCCCTGTTTTGCCCCTTAAACCTGGGCTTTTCTCACAGAAATCCCCGTTTTTCCTATTAAATCTGGGGTTTTTCCCATTAAATAGGGCGTTTTCTGCTTGAAATACCTGGTTTGACCTTCAATCTGGGGTTTTTCCCCTTAAATATGGCTTTTTCTGCCAGAAATCCCTCGTTTTCCCGTTAAATCTGGGTTTTTTCCCATTAAATACGGCTTTTTCTGCCAGAAATCCCTGGTTTTCCCCTCAAATCTGGGGTTTTTCCCATTAAATACTTCTTTTTCTGACCGAAATCCCTGGTTTACCCCTTCAATCTGGGGTTTTTCCCATTAAATATGGCATTTTCTGACAGAAATCACTGTGTTCCCATACAATCTGGGTTTTTTCCCCTTAAATATGGCTTTTTCTGACAGAAATGCCCGTTTTTCCCATCAAATCTGGGTGTTTTTTTTTTTTTTAAATATGGCTTTTTCTGCCAGAAATCCCTGGTTTTCCCCTCAAATCTGGAGCTTTTCCCATTAAATATGGCTTTCTCTCCTAGAAATACCTGTTTTTTCCTATCGAATCTGGGGGTTTTCCCCTTACGTATGGCTTTTTCTGACAGAAATCCCTGTTTTGACCATAAATCTGGGGTTTTCTCACAGAAATCCCTGTTTCTCCCATGAAATCTGGGGTTTTCCCTTAAAAATGGCTTTTTTTCTGCCAGAAATCCCTGTTTATCCCCGAAACTCTTGGGGTTTCTCCTTAAATTTGGTTTTTCTCCCCAAAATCCCTGTGTTTCCATTAAATCTGGGCTTTTCTAACAAAAATCCCTGTTTTCCCCAATAAATATGGGGCTTTTCCCTTTAAATATGGCTTTTTCTGACAGAAATCCCTGGTTTTCCCATTGAATCTGCCGTTTTCTCACAGAAATCCCTGTTTTGCCCCTTAAAGCAGGGCTTTTCTCACAGAAATCCCCGTTTTTCTTATTAAATCTGGGGTTTTTCCCATTAAAAACTTCATTTTCTGACAGAAATCCCTGGTTTACCCCTTCAATCTGGGCTTTTCCCCTTAAAAATGGCTTTCTCTCCTAGAAATACCTGGTTTTCCATTAAATCTGGGGTTTTCCCCTTAAATATGGCTTTTTCTGCCAGTAATCCCTGGATTTCCCTTTAAATATGGGCTTTTCCCATAAATATGGCTTTTTCTGACAGAAATACCTGTTTTTTCCTATTGAATCTGGGGCTTTTCCCCTTAAATATGGCTTTTTCTCCCAAAAATCCCTGGTTTCCCATTAAATCTGCCGTTTTCTCACAGAAATCCCTGTTTTGTCCCTTAAAGCTGGGCTTTTCTCACAGAAATCCCCGTTTTTCCGATTAAATCAGGGATTTTTCCCCTTAAATATGGCTTTTTCTGACAGAAATCACTTTGTTGCCATTACATCTGGGGCTTTTCCCCTTAAATAGTGCTTTTTCTGACAGAAATCCCTGTTTATCGTCAAAAATATTGGGTTTTCTCCTTAAATATGGTTAGTTCTCCTAGAAATCTCTGTTTTTCCATTAAATCTGGGCTTTTCTCACAGAAATCCCAGGTTTTCCCCTTAAATCTGGCGTTTTTCCCATTAAATCTGCCGTTTTCTCACAGAAATCCGTTTTGCCCCTTAAAACAGGGCTTTTCTCACAGAAATCCCCGTTTTTCCGAATAAATCTGGGGTTTTTCCCATTAAATACTTCTTTTTCTGACAGAAATCCCTGGTTTACCCCTTCAATCTGGGGTTTTTCCCCTTAAATAGGGCTTTTTCTGATAGAAATCACTGTGTTCCCATTAAATCTGGGGTTTTTCCCCTTAAATATGGCTTTTTCTGCCAGAAATCCCTGGTTTTCCCCTTAAATCTGGGTTTTTTCCCATTAAATACGGCTTTTTCTGCCAGAAATCCCTGGTTTTCCCCTCAAATCTGGGGTTTTTCCCATTAAATACTTCTTTTTCTGACCGAAATCCCTGGTTTACCCCTTCAATCTGGGGTTTTTCCCCTTAAATAGGGCATTTTCTGATAGAAATCACTGTGTTCCCATTAAATCTGGGGTTTTTCCCCTTAAATATGGCTTTTTCTGCCAGAAATCCCTGGTTTTCCCCTTAAATCTGGGTTTTTTCCCATTAAATACGGCTTTTTCTGCCAGAAATCCCTGGTTTTCCCCTCAAATCTGGGGTTTTTCCCATTAAATACTTCTTTTTCTGACCGAAATCCCTGGTTTACCCCTTCAATCTGGGGTTTTTCCCATTAAATAGGGCATTTTCTGACAGAAATCACTGTGTTCCCATACAATCTGGGTTTTTTCCCCTTAAATATGGCTTTTTCTGACAGAAATGCCCGTTTTTCCCATCAAATCTGGGTGTTTTTTTTTTTTTTAAATATGGCTTTTTCTGCCAGAAATCCCTGGTTTTCCCCTCAAATCTGGAGCTTTTCCCATTAAATATGGCTTTCTCTCCTAGAAATACCTGTTTTTTCCTATCGAATCTGGGGGTTTTCCCCTTACGTATGGCTTTTTCTGACAGAAATCCCTGTTTTGACCATAAATCTGGGGTTTTCTCACAGAAATCCCTGTTTCTCCCATGAAATCTGGGGTTTTCCCTTAAAAATGGCTTTTTTTTCTGCCAGAAATCCCTGTTTATCCCCGAAAATCTTGGGGTTTCTCCTTAAATACGGTTTTTCTCCCCAAAATCCCTGTGTTTCCATTAAATCTGGGCTTTTCTAACAAAAATCCCTGTTTTCCCCAATAAATATGGGGCTTTTCCCTTTAAATATGGCTTTTTCTGAGAGAAATCCCTGGTTTTCCCATCAAATCTGGGGCTTTTCCCCTTAAATAGGGCTTTTTCTCCCAAAAATCCCTGGTTTCCCATTAAATCTGCCGTTTTCTCACAGAAATCCCTGTTTTGCCCCTTAAAGCAGGGCTTTTCTCACAGAAATCCCCGTTTTTCCGATTAAATCTGGGGTTTTTCCCATTAAAAACTTCATTTTCTGACAGAAATCCCTGGTTTACCCCTTCAATCTGGGCTTTTCCCCTTAAAAATGGCTTTCTCTCCTAGAAATACCTGGTTTTCCGTTAAATCTGGGGTTTTCCCCTTAAACATGGCTTTTTCTGCCAGTAATCCCTGGTTTTCCCTTTAAATATGGGCTTTTCCCCTAAATATGGCGTTTTCTGACAGAAATACCTGTTTTTTCCTATTGAATCTGGGGCTTTTCCCCTTAAATATGGCTTTTTCTCCCAAAAATCCCTGGTTTCCCATTAAATCTGCCGTTTTCTCACAGAAATCCCTGTTTTGTCCCTTAAAGCTGGGCTTTTCTCACAGAAATCCCCGTTTTTCCGATTAAATCAGGGATTTTTCCCCTTAAATATGGCTTTTTCTGACAGAAATCACTTTGTTGCCATTACATCTGGGGCTTTTCCCCTTAAATAGTGCTTTTTCTGACAGAAATCCCTGTTTATCGTCAAAAATATTGGGTTTTCTCCTTAAATATGGTTAGTTCTCCTAGAAATCTCTGTTTTTCCATTAAATCTGGGCTTTTCTCACAGAAATCCCAGGTTTTCCCCTTAAATCTGGCGTTTTTCCCATTAAATCTGCCGTTTTCTCACAGAAATCCCTGTTTTGCCCCTTAAAACAGGGCTTTTCTCACAGAAATCCCCGTTTTTCCGATTAAATCTGGGGTTTTTCCCATTAAATACTTCTTTTTCTGACAGAAATCCCTGGTTTACCCCTTCAATCTGGGGTTTTTCCCCTTAAATAGGGCATTTTCTGATAGAAATCACTGTGTTCCCATTAAATCTGGGGTTTTTCCCCTTAAATATGGCTTTTTCTGCCAGAAATCCCTGGTTTTCCCCTTAAATCTGGGTTTTTTCCCATTAAATACGGCTTTTTCTGCCAGAAATCCCTGGTTTTCCCCTCAAATCTGGGGTTTTTCCCATTAAATACTTCTTTTTCTGACAGAAATCCCTGGTTTACCCCTTCAGTCTGGGGTTTTTCCCCTTAAATAGGGCATTTTCTGACAGAAATCACTGTGTTCCCATACAATCTGGGTTTTTTCCCCTTAAATATGGCTTTTTCTGACAGAAATGCCCGTTTTTCCCATCAAATCTGGGTGTTTTTTTTTTTTTAAATATGGCTTTTTCTGCCAGAAATCCCTGGTTTTCCCCTCAAATCTGGAGCTTTTCCCATTAAATATGGCTTTCTCTCCTAGAAATACCTGTTTTTTCCTATCGAATCTGGGGGTTTTCCCCTTACGTATGGCTTTTTCTGACAGAAATCCCTGTTTTGACCATAAATCTGGGGTTTTCTCACAGAAATCCCTGTTTCTCCCATGAAATCTGGGGTTTTCCCTTAAAAATGGCTTTTTTTCTGCCAGAAATCCCTGTTTATCCCCGAAACTCTTGGGGTTTCTCCTTAAATTTGGTTTTTCTCCCCAAAATCCCTGTGTTTCCATTAAATCTGGGCTTTTCTAACAAAAATCCCTGTTTTCCCCAATAAATATGGGGCTTTTCCCTTTAAATATGGCTTTTTCTGTGAGAAATCCCTGGTTTTCCCATCAAATCTGGGGCTTTTCCCCTTAAATAGGGCTTTTTCTCCCAAAAATCCCTGGTTTCCCATTAAATCTGCCGTTTTCTCACAGAAATCCCTGTTTTGCCCCTTAAAGCAGGGCTTTTCTCACAGAAATCCCCGTTTTTCCGATTAAATCTGGGGTTTTTCCCATTAAAAACTTCATTTTCTGACAGAAATCCCTGGTTTACCCCTTCAATCTGGGCTTTTCCCCTTAAAAATGGCTTTCTCTCCTAGAAATACCTGGTTTTCCGTTAAATCTGGGGTTTTCCCCTTAAACATGGCTTTTTCTGCCAGTAATCCCTGGTTTTCCCTTTAAATATGGGCTTTTCCCCTAAATATGGCTTTTTCTGACAGAAATACCTGTTTTTTCCTATTGAATCTGGGGCTTTTCCCCTTAAATATGGCTTTTTCTCCCAAAAATCCCTGGTTTCCCATTAAATCTGCCGTTTTCTCACAGAAATCCCTGTTTTGTCCCTTAAAGCTGGGCTTTTCTCACAGAAATCCCCGTTTTTCCGATTAAATCAGGGATTTTTCCCCTTAAATATGGCTTTTTCTGACAGAAATCACTTTGTTGCCATTACATCTGGGGCTTTTCCCCTTAAATAGTGCTTTTTCTGACAGAAATCCCTGTTTATCGTCAAAAATATTGGGTTTTCTCCTTAAATATGGTTAGTTCTCCTAGAAATCTCTGTTTTTCCATTAAATCTGGGCTTTTCTCACAGAAATCCCAGGTTTTCCCCTTAAATCTGGCGTTTTTCCCATTAAATCTGCCGTTTTCTCACAGAAATCCCTGTTTTGCCCCTTAAAACAGGGCTTTTCTCACAGAAATCCCCGTTTTTCCGATTAAATCTGGGGTTTTTCCCATTAAATACTTCTTTTTCTGACAGAAATCCCTGGTTTACCCCTTCAATCTGGGGTTTTTCCCCTTAAATAGGGCATTTTCTGATAGAAATCACTGTGTTCCCATTAAATCTGGGGTTTTTCCCCTTAAATATGGCTTTTTCTGCCAGAAATCCCTGGTTTTCCCCTTAAATCTGGGTTTTTTCCCATTAAATACGGCTTTTTCTGCCAGAAATCCCTGGTTTTCCCCTCAAATCTGGGGTTTTTCCCATTAAATACTTCTTTTTCTGACCGAAATCCCTGGTTTACCCCTTCAATCTGGGGTTTTTCCCATTAAATAGGGCATTTTCTGACAGAAATCACTGTGTTCCCATACAATCTGGGTTTTTTCCCCTTAAATATGGCTTTTTCTGACAGAAATGCCCGTTTTTCCCATCAAATCTGGGTGTTTTTTTTTTTTTAAATATGGCTTTTTCTGCCAGAAATCCCTGGTTTTCCCCTCAAATCTGGAGCTTTTCCCATTAAATATGGCTTTCTCTCCTAGAAATACCTGTTTTTTCCTTTCGAATCTGGGGGTTTTCCCCTTACGTATGGCTTTTTCTGACAGAAATCCCTGTTTTGACCATAAATCTGGGGTTTTCTCACAGAAATCCCTGTTTCTCCCATGAAATCTGGGGTTTTCCCTTAAAAATGGCTTTTTTTCTGCCAGAAATCCCTGTTTATCCCCGAAACTCTTGGGGTTTCTCCTTAAATACGGTTTTTCTCCCCAAAATCCCTGTGTTTCCATTAAATCTGGGCTTTTCTAACAAAAATCCCTGTTTTCCCCAATAAATATGGGGCTTTTCCCTTTAAATATGGCTTTTTCTGAGAGAAATCCCTGGTTTTCCCATCAAATCTGGGGCTTTTCCCCTTAAATAGGGCTTTTTCTCCCCAAAATCCCTGGTTTCCCATTAAATCTGCCGTTTTCTCACAGAAATCCCTGTTTTGCCCCTTAAAGCAGGGCTTTTCTCACAGAAATCCCCGTTTTTCCGATTAAATCTGGGGTTTTTCCCATTAAATACTTCTTTTTCTGACAGAAATCCCTGGTTTACCCCTTCAATCTGGGCTTTTCCCCTTAAAAATGGCTTTCTCTCCTAGAAATACCTGGTTTTCCGTTAAATCTGGGGTTTTCCCCTTAAACATGGCTTTTTCTGCCAGTAATCCCTGGTTTTCCCTTTAAATATGGGCTTTTCCCCTAAATATGGCGTTTTCTGACAGAAATACCTGTTTTTTCCTATTGAATCTGGGGCTTTTCCCCTTAAATATGGCTTTTTCTCCCAAAAATCCCTGGTTTCCCATTAAATCTGCCGTTTTCTCACAGAAATCCCTGTTTTGTCCCTTAAAGCTGGGCTTTTCTCACAGAAATCCCCGTTTTTCCGATTAAATCAGGGATTTTTCCCCTTAAATATGGCTTTTTCTGACAGAAATCACTTTGTTGCCATTACATCTGGGGCTTTTCCCCTTAAATAGTGCTTTTTCTGACAGAAATCCCTGTTTATCGTCAAAAATATTGGGTTTTCTCCTTAAATATGGTTAGTTCTCCTAGAAATCTCTGTTTTTCCATTAAATCTGGGCTTTTCTCACAGAAATCCCAGGTTTTCCCCTTAAATCTGGCGTTTTTCCCATTAAATCTGCCGTTTTCTCACAGAAATCCCTGTTTTGCCCCTTAAAACAGGGCTTTTCTCACAGAAATCCCCGTTTTTCCGATTAAATCTGGGGTTTTTCCCATTAAATACTTCTTTTTCTGACAGAAATCCCTGGTTTACCCCTTCAATCTGGGGTTTTTCCCCTTAAATAGGGCATTTTCTGATAGAAATCACTGTGTTCCCATTAAATCTGGGGTTTTTCCCCTTAAATATGGCTTTTTCTGCCAGAAATCCCTGGTTTTCCCCTTAAATCTGGGTTTTTTCCCATTAAATACGGCTTTTTCTGCCAGAAATCCCTGGTTTTCCCCTCAAATCTGGGGTTTTTCCCATTAAATACTTCTTTTTCTGACCGAAATCCCTGGTTTACCCCTTCAATCTGGGGTTTTTCCCATTAAATAGGGCATTTTCTGACAGAAATCACTGTGTTCCCATACAATCTGGGTTTTTTCCCCTTAAATATGGCTTTTTCTGACAGAAATGCCCGTTTTTCCCATCAAATCTGGGTGTTTTTTTTTTTTTTAAATATGGCTTTTTCTGCCAGAAATCCCTGGTTTTCCCCTCAAATCTGGAGCTTTTCCCATTAAATATGGCTTTCTCTCCTAGAAATACCTGTTTTTTCCTATCGAATCTGGGGGTTTTCCCCTTACGTATGGCTTTTTCTGACAGAAATCCCTGTTTTGACCATAAATCTGGGGTTTTCTCACAGAAATCCCTGTTTCTCCCATGAAATCTGGGGTTTTCCCTTAAAAATGGCTTTTTTTCTGCCAGAAATCCCTGTTTATCCCCGAAACTCTTGGGGTTTCTCCTTAAATTTGGTTTTTCTCCCCAAAATCCCTGTGTTTCCATTAAATCTGGGCTTTTCTAACAAAAATCCCTGTTTTCCCCAATAAATATGGGGCTTTTCCCTTTAAATATGGCTTTTTCTGTGAGAAATCCCTGGTTTTCCCATCAAATCTGGGGCTTTTCCCCTTAAATAGGGCTTTTTCTCCCAAAAATCCCTGGTTTCCCATTAAATCTGCCGTTTTCTCACAGAAATCCCTGTTTTGCCCCTTAAAGCAGGGCTTTTCTCACAGAAATCCCCGTTTTTCCGATTAAATCTGGGGTTTTTCCCATTAAAAACTTCATTTTCTGACAGAAATCCCTGGTTTACCCCTTCAATCTGGGCTTTTCCCCTTAAAAATGGCTTTCTCTCCTAGAAATACCTGGTTTTCCGTTAAATCTGGGGTTTTCCCCTTAAACATGGCTTTTTCTGCCAGTAATCCCTGGTTTTCCCTTTAAATATGGGCTTTTCCCCTAAATATGGCGTTTTCTGACAGAAATACCTGTTTTTTCCTATTGAATCTGGGGCTTTTCCCCTTAAATATGGCTTTTTCTCCCAAAAATCCCTGGTTTCCCATTAAATCTGCCGTTTTCTCACAGAAATCCCTGTTTTGTCCCTTAAAGCTGGGCTTTTCTCACAGAAATCCCCGTTTTTCCGATTAAATCAGGGATTTTTCCCCTTAAATATGGCTTTTTCTGACAGAAATCACTTTGTTGCCATTACATCTGGGGCTTTTCCCCTTAAATAGTGCTTTTTCTGACAGAAATCCCTGTTTATCGTCAAAAATATTGGGTTTTCTCCTTAAATATGGTTAGTTCTCCTAGAAATCTCTGTTTTTCCATTAAATCTGGGCTTTTCTCACAGAAATCCCAGGTTTTCCCCTTAAATCTGGCGTTTTTCCCATTAAATCTGCCGTTTTCTCACAGAAATCCCTGTTTTGCCCCTTAAAACAGGGCTTTTCTCACAGAAATCCCCGTTTTTCCGATTAAATCTGGGGTTTTTCCCATTAAATACTTCTTTTTCTGACAGAAATCCCTGGTTTACCCCTTCAATCTGGGGTTTTTCCCCTAAAATAGGGCTTTTTCTCATAGAAATCACTGTGTTCCCATTAAATCTGGGGTTTTTCCCCTTAAATATGGCTTTTTCTGCCAGAAATCCCTGGTTTTCCCCTTAAATCTGGGTTTTTTCCCATTAAATACGGCTTTTTCTGCCAGAAATCCCTGGTTTTCCCCTCAAATCTGGGGTTTTTCCCATTAAATACTTCTTTTTCTGACCGAAATCCCTGGTTTACCCCTTCAATCTGGGGTTTTTCCCATTAAATAGGGCATTTTCTGACAGAAATCACTGTGTTCCCATACAATCTGGGTTTTTTCCCCTTAAATATGGCTTTTTCTGACAGAAATCCCCATTTTCCCATCAAATCTGGGTGTTTTTTTTTTTTAAATATGGCTTTTTCTGCCAGAAATCCCTGGTTTTCCCCTCAAATCTGGAGCTTTTCCCATTAAATATGGCTTTCTCTCCTAGAAATACCTGTTTTTTCCTATCGAATCTGGGGGTTTTCCCCTTACGTATGGCTTTTTCTGACAGAAATCCCTGTTTTGACCATAAATCTGGGGTTTTCTCACAGAAATCCCTGTTTCTCCCATGAAATCTGGGGTTTTCCCTTAAAAATGGCTTTTTTTCTGCCAGAAATCCCTGTTTATCCCCGAAACTCTTGGGGTTTCTCCTTAAATTTGGTTTTTCTCCCCAAAATCCCTGTGTTTCCATTAAATCTGGGCTTTTCTAACAAAAATCCCTGTTTTCCCCAATAAATATGGGGCTTTTCCCTTTAAATATGGCTTTTTCTGTGAGAAATCCCTGGTTTTCCCATCAAATCTGGGGCTTTTCCCCTTAAATAGGGCTTTTTCTCCCAAAAATCCCTGGTTTCCCATTAAATCTGCCGTTTTCTCACAGAAATCCCTGTTTTGCCCCTTAAAGCAGGGCTTTTCTCACAGAAATCCCCGTTTTTCCGATTAAATCTGGGGTTTTTCCCATTAAAAACTTCATTTTCTGACAGAAATCCCTGGTTTACCCCTTCAATCTGGGCTTTTCCCCTTAAAAATGGCTTTCTCTCCTAGAAATACCTGGTTTTCCATTAAATCTGGGGTTTTCCCCTTAAACATGGCTTTTTCTGCCAGTAATCCCTGGTTTTCCCTTTAAATATGGGGCTTTTCCCCTAAATATGGCTTTTTCTGACAGAAATACCTGTTTTTTCCTATTGAATCTGGGGCTTTTCCCCTTAAATATGGCTTTTTCTCCCAAAAATCCCTGGTTTCCCATTAAATCTGCCGTTTTCTCACAGAAATCCCTGTTTTGTCCCTTGAAGCTGGGCTTTTCTCACAGAAATCCCTGTTTTTCCGATTAAATCAGGGATTTTTCCCCTTAAATATGGCTTTTTCTGACAGAAATCACTTTGTTGCCATTACATCTGGGGCTTTTCCCCTTAAATAGTGCTTTTTCTGACAGAAATCCCTGTTTATCGTCAAAAATATTGGGTTTTCTCCTTAAATATGGTTAGTTCTCCTAGAAATCTCTGTTTTTCCATTAAATCTGGGCTTTTCTCACAGAAATCCCAGGTTTTCCCCTTAAATCTGGCGTTTTTCCCATTAAATCTGCCGTTTTCTCACAGAAATCCCTGTTTTGCCCCTTAAAACAGGGCTTTTCTCACAGAAATCCCCATTTTTCCGATTAAATCTGGGGTTTTTCCCATTAAATATTTCTTTTTCTGACAGAAATCCCTGGTTTACCCCTTCAATCTGGGGTTTTTCCCATTAAATAGGGCTTTTTCTGATAGAAATCACTGTGCTCCCATTAAATCTGGGGATTTTCCCCTTAAATATGGCTTTTTCTGCCAGAAATCCCCATTTCTCCCTTTAATCTGGGGTTTTTCCCCATAAATATTGCTTTTTCTGCCTGAAATCCCCATTTTTCCCTTTAATCTGGGGTTTTTCCCCTTAAATATGGCTTTTTCTGAGAGAAATCCCTGGTTTTCCCATCAAATCTGGGGCTTTTCCCCTTAAATAGCGCTTTTTCTCCCAAAAATCCCTGGTTTCCCATTAAATCTGCCGTTTTCTCACAGAAATCCCTGTTTTGCCCCTTAAACCTGGGCTTTTCTCACAGAAATCCCCGTTTTTCCCCTTAAATCTGGGGTTTTTCCCATTAAATATAGCTTTTTCTGCCAGAAATCCCTGGTTTTCCCCTCAAATCCGGGGCTTTTCCCCTTAAATAGTGCTTTTTCTGATAGAAATCACTGTTTTTCACATTAAATCTGGGGATTTTCCCATTTAACATGGCTTTTTCTCACAGAAATCCCCATTTTTCCCTTTAATCTGGGGTTTTTCCCCTTAAATAGGGCTTTTTCTCCCAAAAATCCCTGGTTTCCCATTAAATCTGCCGCTTTCTCACAGAAATCCCTGTTTTGCCCCTTAAAGCTGGGCTTTTCTCACAGAAATCCCCGTTTTTCCTATTAAATCTGCGGTTTTTCCCCTTAAATATGGCTTTTTCTGCCAGAAATCCCTGGTTTTCCCCTTAAATCTGGGTTTTTTCCCATTAAATATGGCTTTTTCTGCCAGAAATCCCTGGTTTTCCCATCAAATCTGGGGTTTTTCCCATTAAATACTGCTTTTTCTGACCGAAATCCCTGGTTTACCCCTTCAGTCTGGGGTTTTTCCCCTTAAATAGGGCATTTTCTGACAGAAATCACTGTGTTCCCATACAATCTGGGGTTTTTCCCCTTAAATATGGCTTTTTCTGCCAGAAATCCCCATTTTCCCCTCAAATATGGAGCTTTTCCCATTAAATATGGCTTTCTCTCCTAGAAATACCTGTTTTTTCCGATCGAATCTGGGGGTTTTCCCCTTACGTATGGCTTTTTCTGACAGAAATCCCTGTTTTGACCATAAATCTGGGGTTTTCTCACAGAAATCCCTGTTTCTCCCATGAAATCTGGGGTTTTCCCTTAAAAATGGCTTTTTTTCTGCCAGAAATCCCTGTTTATCCCCAAAAATCTTGGGGTTTCTCCTTAAATTTGGTTTTTCTCCCCAAAATCCCTGTGTTTCCATTAAATCTGGGCTTTTCTAACAAAAATCCCTGTTTTCCCCAATAAATATGGGGCTTTTCCCATTACATATGGCTTTTTTTGAGAGAAATCCCTGGTTTTCCCATCAAATCTGGGGCTTTTCCCCTTAAATAGGGCTTTTTCTCCCAAAAATCCCTGGTTTCCCATTAAATCTGCCGTTTTCTCACAGAAATCCCTGTTTTGCCCCTTAAAGCAGGGCTTTTCTCACAGAAATCCCTGTTTTGCCTATTATATCTGGGATTTTCTCACAGAAATCCCCGTTTTTCCGATTAAATCTGGGATTTTTCCCCTTTAATATGGCTTTTTCTGACAGAAATCACTTTGTTGCCATTACATCTGGGGTTTTTCCCATTAAATATGGCTTTTACTGACAGAAATCCCTGTTTTTCACAATAAATATGGGTTTTTTACCATTACATATGGCTTTCTCTCCTCGAAATACCTGGTTTTCCCATCAAATCTGGGCCTTTTCCCCTTAAATATCGCTTTTTCCCCTAGAAATCCCTGTTTCTCCATTAAGTATGGCTTTTTCTGCCAGAAATCCCAGTCTACCCCCTTAAATCTGGGCCTTTTCCCCTTAAATATGGCTTTTTCTGACAGGAATCCCAGGTTTTCCATTACATATGGCTTTTTCTGCCAGACATCCCTGTTTTTTCCTATTAAATCCGGGGTTTTTCCCCTTAAATATGGCTTTTTCTGTCATCAATCTCTCTTTCTCCTATTAAATCTGGGGTTTTTCCCATTAAATATGGCTTTTTCTGACAAAAATCCCTGTTTTTCCCATCAAATCTGGGATTTTTCCCTTAAAAATGGCTTTTTTCTGCCTGGCATCCCTGTTTATCCCCAAAAATCTTGGGTTTTCTCCTTAAATATGGTTTTTCCTCCCCAAAAACCCTGTTTTTCCATTAAACCTGGGCTTTTCTAACAAAAATCCCTGTTTTTCCCCTGAAATATGGGGTTTCTCCCTTCAAATATGGCTTTTTCTGTGAGAAATCCCTGGTTTTCCCTTCAAATCAGGGGTTTTCTCCTCAAAATCCCTGTTTTTTACCTTGTATTTTGAGATTTTACCCTTAAAAAGGGCTTTTCCTCACAGAAATCCCTGTTTTTCACATTAAATCTGCCGTTTTCTCACAGAAATCCCAGGTTTTCCTATTAAATCTGGCGTTTTTCCCATTATATACGGCTTTTTCTGACAGAAATCCCCGTTTTTCCTATTAAATCTGGGATTTTTCCCTTTAAATATGGACTTTTCTGCAAGAAAGCACTCGGTTCCCATTATATCTGGGTCTTTTCCCTTCAAATGTGGCTTTTTCTCACAGGAATCCCTGTTTTTCCCCATAAATCGGGGATTTTTCCCTTAAAATTGGCTTTTTTCTGCCTGAAGTCCCTGTTTATCCCCAAAACTCTTGGGTTTTCTCCTTAAATATGGTTAGTTCTCCCCAAAATCCCTGTTTTTCCATTACACCTGGGCTTTTCTAACAAAAATCCCTGTTTTTCCCCTGAAATATGGGGTTTCTCCCTTCCAATATGGCTTTTTCTGAGAGAAATCCCTGGTTTTCCCTTTAAATCAGGCGTTTTCTCCTCGAAATCCCTGTTTTTCACATTAAATCTGCCGTTTTCTCACAGAAATCCCTGGCTTTCCCTTTAAATCCCTGTTTTTCCCATTAAATATGGCTTTTTCTGACAGAAATCCCTCGCTTTCCATTAAATCTGGGCTTTTCTCACAGAAATCCCAGGTTTTCCAATTAAATCTGGCGTTTTTCCCATTAAATCTGCCGTTTTCTCACAGAAATCCCTGTTTTGCCCCTTAAAGCAGGGCTTTTCTCACAGAAATCCCCGTTTTTCCGATTAAATCTGGGGTTTTTCCCATTAAAAACTTCATTTTCTGACAGAAATCCCTGGTTTACCCCTTCAATCTGGGCTTTTCCCCTTAAAAATGGCTTTCTCTCCTAGAAATACCTGGTTTTCCATTAAATCTGGGGTTTTCCCCTTAAACATGGCTTTTTCTGCCAGTAATCCCTGGTTTTCCCTTTAAATATGGGGCTTTTCCCCTAAATATGGCTTTTTCTGACAGAAATACCTGTTTTTTCCTATTGAATCTGGGGCTTTTCCCCTTAAATATGGCTTTTTCTCCCAAAAATCCCTGGTTTCCCATTAAATCTGCCGTTTTCTCACAGAAATCCCTGTTTTGTCCCTTGAAGCTGGGCTTTTCTCACAGAAATCCCTGTTTTTCCGATTAAATCAGGGATTTTTCCCCTTAAATATGGCTTTTTCTGACAGAAATCACTTTGTTGCCATTACATCTGGGGCTTTTCCCCTTAAATAGTGCTTTTTCTGACAGAAATCCCTGTTTATCGTCAAAAATATTGGGTTTTCTCCTTAAATATGGTTAGTTCTCCTAGAAATCTCTGTTTTTCCATTAAATCTGGGCTTTTCTCACAGAAATCCCAGGTTTTCCCCTTAAATCTGGCGTTTTTCCCATTAAATCTGCCGTTTTCTCACAGAAATCCCTGTTTTGCCCCTTAAAACAGGGCTTTTCTCACAGAAATCCCCATTTTTCCGATTAAATCTGGGGTTTTTCCCATTAAATATTTCTTTTTCTGACAGAAATCCCTGGTTTACCCCTTCAATCTGGGGTTTTTCCCATTAAATAGGGCTTTTTCTGATAGAAATCACTGTGCTCCCATTAAATCTGGGGATTTTCCCCTTAAATATGGCTTTTTCTGCCAGAAATCCCCATTTCTCCCTTTAATCTGGGGTTTTTCCCCATAAATATTGCTTTTTCTGCCTGAAATCCCCATTTTTCCCTTTAATCTGGGGTTTTTCCCCTTAAATATGGCTTTTTCTGAGAGAAATCCCTGGTTTTCCCATCAAATCTGGGGCTTTTCCCCTTAAATAGCGCTTTTTCTCCCAAAAATCCCTGGTTTCCCATTAAATCTGCCGTTTTCTCACAGAAATCCCTGTTTTGCCCCTTAAACCTGGGCTTTTCTCACAGAAATCCCCGTTTTTCCCCTTAAATCTGGGGTTTTTCCCATTAAATATAGCTTTTTCTGCCAGAAATCCCTGGTTTTCCCCTCAAATCCGGGGCTTTTCCCCTTAAATAGTGCTTTTTCTGATAGAAATCACTGTTTTTCACATTAAATCTGGGGATTTTCCCATTTAACATGGCTTTTTCTCACAGAAATCCCCATTTTTCCCTTTAATCTGGGGTTTTTCCCCTTAAATAGGGCTTTTTCTCCCAAAAATCCCTGGTTTCCCATTAAATCTGCCGCTTTCTCACAGAAATCCCTGTTTTGCCCCTTAAAGCTGGGCTTTTCTCACAGAAATCCCCGTTTTTCCTATTAAATCTGCGGTTTTTCCCCTTAAATATGGCTTTTTCTGCCAGAAATCCCTGGTTTTCCCCTTAAATCTGGGTTTTTTCCCATTAAATATGGCTTTTTCTGCCAGAAATCCCTGGTTTTCCCATCAAATCTGGGGTTTTTCCCATTAAATACTGCTTTTTCTGACCGAAATCCCTGGTTTACCCCTTCAGTCTGGGGTTTTTCCCCTTAAATAGGGCATTTTCTGACAGAAATCACTGTGTTCCCATACAATCTGGGGTTTTTCCCCTTAAATATGGCTTTTTCTGCCAGAAATCCCCATTTTCCCCTCAAATATGGAGCTTTTCCCATTAAATATGGCTTTCTCTCCTAGAAATACCTGTTTTTTCCGATCGAATCTGGGGGTTTTCCCCTTACGTATGGCTTTTTCTGACAGAAATCCCTGTTTTGACCATAAATCTGGGGTTTTCTCACAGAAATCCCTGTTTCTCCCATGAAATCTGGGGTTTTCCCTTAAAAATGGCTTTTTTTCTGCCAGAAATCCCTGTTTATCCCCAAAAATCTTGGGGTTTCTCCTTAAATTTGGTTTTTCTCCCCAAAATCCCTGTGTTTCCATTAAATCTGGGCTTTTCTAACAAAAATCCCTGTTTTCCCCAATAAATATGGGGCTTTTCCCATTACATATGGCTTTTTTTGAGAGAAATCCCTGGTTTTCCCATCAAATCTGGGGCTTTTCCCCTTAAATAGGGCTTTTTCTCCCAAAAATCCCTGGTTTCCCATTAAATCTGCCGTTTTCTCACAGAAATCCCTGTTTTGCCCCTTAAAGCAGGGCTTTTCTCACAGAAATCCCTGTTTTGCCTATTATATCTGGGATTTTCTCACAGAAATCCCCGTTTTTCCGATTAAATCTGGGATTTTTCCCCTTTAATATGGCTTTTTCTGACAGAAATCACTTTGTTGCCATTACATCTGGGGTTTTTCCCATTAAATATGGCTTTTACTGACAGAAATCCCTGTTTTTCACAATAAATATGGGTTTTTTACCATTACATATGGCTTTCTCTCCTCGAAATACCTGGTTTTCCCATCAAATCTGGGCCTTTTCCCCTTAAATATCGCTTTTTCCCCTAGAAATCCCTGTTTCTCCATTAAGTATGGCTTTTTCTGCCAGAAATCCCAGTCTACCCCCTTAAATCTGGGCCTTTTCCCCTTAAATATGGCTTTTTCTGACAGGAATCCCAGGTTTTCCATTACATATGGCTTTTTCTGCCAGACATCCCTGTTTTTTCCTATTAAATCCGGGGTTTTTCCCCTTAAATATGGCTTTTTCTGTCATCAATCTCTCTTTCTCCTATTAAATCTGGGGTTTTTCCCATTAAATATGGCTTTTTCTGACAAAAATCCCTGTTTTTCCCATCAAATCTGGGATTTTTCCCTTAAAAATGGCTTTTTTCTGCCTGGCATCCCTGTTTATCCCCAAAAATCTTGGGTTTTCTCCTTAAATATGGTTTTTTCTCCCCAAAAACCCTGTTTTTCCATTAAACCTGGGCTTTTCTAACAAAAATCCCTGTTTTTCCCCTGAAATATGGGGTTTCTCCCTTCAAATATGGCTTTTTCTGTGAGAAATCCCTGGTTTTCCCTTCAAATCAGGGGTTTTCTCCTCAAAATCCCTGTTTTTTACCTTGTATTTTGAGATTTTACCCTTAAAAAGGGCTTTTCCTCACAGAAATCCCTGTTTTTCACATTAAATCTGCCGTTTTCTCACAGAAATCCCAGGTTTTCCTATTAAATCTGTGGTTTTTCCCATTATATACGGCTTTTTCTGACAGAAATCCCCGTTTTTCCTATTAAATCTGGGATTTTTCCCTTTAAATATGGACTTTTCTGCAAGAAAGCACTCGGTTCCCATTATATCTGGGTCTTTTCCCTTCAAATGTGGCTTTTTCTCACAGGAATCCCTGTTTTTCCCCATAAATCGGGGATTTTTCCCTTAAAATTGGCTTTTTTCTGCCTGAAGTCCCTGTTTATCCCCAAAACTCTTGGGTTTTCTCCTTAAATATGGTTAGTTCTCCCCAAAATCCCTGTTTTTCCATTACACCTGGGCTTTTCTAACAAAAATCCCTGTTTTTCCCCTGAAATATGGGGTTTCTCCCTTCCAATATGGCTTTTTCTGAGAGAAATCCCTGGTTTTCCCTTTAAATCAGGCGTTTTCTCCTCGAAATCCCGATTTTCACATTAAATCTGCCGTTTTCTCACAGAAATCCCTGGCTTTCCCTTTAAATCCCCGTTTTTCCCCTTAAATATGGCTTTTTCTGACAGAAATCTCTGTTTTTCCTATTAAATCTGGGATTTTCTCACAGAAATCCCATGTTTTTCCCTTAAATCTGGCGTTTTTCCCATTAAATCTGCCGTTTTCTCACAGAAATCCCTGTTTTGCCCCTTAAACCTGGGCTTTTCTCACAGAAATCCCTGTTTTTCCTATTATATCTGGGATTTTTCCCATTAGATACAGCTTTTTTTGACAGAAATCACTTTGTTGCCATCACATCTGGGGTTTTTCCCCTTAAATATGGCTTTTTCTGACAGAAATCACTTTGTTGCCATTACATCTGGGCAGTTTCCCCTTAAATATGGCTTTTTCTGACAGGAATCCCAGGTTTTCCATTACATATGGATTTTTTTGCCTGACATCCCTTTTTTTCCCAATTAAATCGGGGATTTTTCCCTTGAAAATGGCTTTTTTCTGTCTGGCATCCCTGTTTATCCCCAAAAATCTTGGGTTTTCTCCTTAAATATGGTTTTTTCTCCCCAAAACACCTGTTTTTCCATTAAACCTGGGCTTTTCTAACAAAAATCCCTGTTTTTCCCCTGAAATATGGGGTTTCTCCCTTCCAATATGGCTTTTTCTGTGAGAAATCCCTGGTTTTCCCTTCAAATCAGGGGTTTTCTCCTCAAAATCCCTGTTTTTTACCTTGTATTTTGAGATTTTACCCTTAAAAAGGGCTTTTCCTCACAGAAATCCCTGTTTTTCACATTAAATCTGCCGTTTTCTCACAGAAATCCCAGGTTTTCCTATTAAATCTGTGGTTTTTCCCATTACACATGGCTTTTTCTGCCAGAAATCCCCGTTTTTCCTATTACATCTGGGCTTCTTCCCTTTAAATATGGACTTTTCTGCAAGAAAACACTCGGTTCCCATTATATCTGGGTCTTTTCCCCTCAAATGTGGCTTTTTCTCACAGGAATCCCTGTTTTTCCCCATAAATCGGGGATTTTTCCCTTAAAATTGGCTTTTTTCTGCCTGAAGTCCCTGTTTATCCCCAAAACTCTTGGGTTTTCTCCTTAAATATGGTTAGTTCTCCCCAAAATCCCTGTTTTTCCATTACACCTGGGCTTTTCTAACAAAAATCCCTGTTTTTCCCCTGAAATATGGGGTTTCTCCCTTCCAATATGGCTTTTTCTGAGAGAAATCCCTGGTTTTCCCTTTAAATCAGGCGTTTTCTCCTCGAAATCCCTGTTTTTCACATTAAATCTGCCGTTTTCTCACAGAAATCCCTGGCTTTCCCTTTAAATCCCTGTTTTTCCCATTAAATATGGCTTTTTCTGACAGAAATCCCTCGCTTTCCATTAAATCTGGGCTTTTCTCACAGAAATCCCAGGTTTTTCCCTTAAATCTGGGGTTTTTCCCATTAAATCTACCGTTTTCTCACAGAAATCCCTGTTTTGCCCCTTAAAGCTGGGCTTTTCTCACAGAAATCCCCGTTTTTCCGATTAAATCTGGGATTTTTCACCTTAAATATGGCTTTTTCTGACAGAAATCCCCATTTTTCACATTAAATCTGGGTTTTTTACCATTGCATATGGCTTTTTCTGCCTGACAACCCTGTTTTTTCCTATTACATCTGGGCTTTTTCCCCTTAAACATGGCTTTTTCTGACAGAAATCCCTGGTTTTCCCCTCAAATCTGGGGTTTTTCCCATTAAATACTGCTTTTTCTGACCGAAATCCCTGGTTTACCCCTTCAATCTGGGGTTTTTCCCATTAAATAGGGCATTTTCTGACAGAAATCACTGTGTTCCCATACAATCTGGGGTTTTTCCCCTTAAATATGGCTTTTTCTGCCAGAAATCCCCATTTTCCCCTCAAATATGGAGCTTTTCCCATTAAATATGGCTTTCTCTCCTAGAAATACCTGTTTTTTCCGATCGAATCTGGGGGTTTTCCCCTTACGTATGGCTTTTTCTGACAGAAATCCCTGTTTTGACCATAAATCTGGGGTTTTCTCACAGAAATCCCTGTTTCTCCCATGAAATCTGGGGTTTTCCCTTAAAAATGGCTTTTTTTTCTGCCAGAAATCCCTGTTTATCCCCAAAAATCTTGGGGTTTCTCCTTAAATTTGGTTTTTCTCCCCAAAATCCCTGTGTTTCCATTAAATCTGGGCTTTTCTAACAAAAATCCCTGTTTTCCCCAATAAATATGGGGTTTTTCCCATTACATACGGCTTTTTCTGAGAAAAATCCCTGGTTTTCCCATCAAATCTGGGGCTTTTCCCCTTAAATAGGGCTTTTTCTCCCAAAAATCCCTGGTTTCCCATTAAATCTGCCGTTTTCTCACAGAAATCCCTGTTTTGCCCCTTAAAGCAGGGCTTTTCTCACAGAAATCCCTGTTTTGCATATTATATCTGGGATTTTCTCACAGAAATCCCCGTTTTTCCGATTAAATCTGGGATTTTTCCCCTTTAATATGGCTTTTTCTGACAGAAATCACTTTGTTGCCATTACATCTGGGGTTTTTCCCATTAAATATGGCTTTTACTGACAGAAATCCCTGTTTTTCACAATAAATATGGGTTTTTTACCATTACATATGGCTTTCTCTCCTCGAAATACCTGGTTTTCCCATCAAATCTGGGCCTTTTCCCCTTAAATATCGCTTTTTCCCCTAGAAATCCCTGTTTCTCCATTAAGTATGGCTTTTTCTGCCAGAAATCCCAGTCTACCCCCTTAAATCTGGGCCTTTTCCCCTTAAATATGGCTTTTTCTGACAGGAATCCCTGTTTTTCCCATCAAATCTGGGATTTTTCCCTTAAAAATGGCTTTTTTTCTGCCAGAAGTCCCCGTTTATCGTCAAAAATCTTGGGTTTTCTCTTTAAGTATGGCGTTTTCTTCTAGAAATTCCCGGTTTTCCATTAAACCTGGGCTTTTCTAAGAAAAATCCCTGTTTTTCCCCTGAAATATGGGGTTTCTCCCTTCCAATATGGCTTTTTCTGAGAGAAATCCCTGGTTTTCCCTTCAAATCTGGGGTTTTCTCCTCAAAATCCCTGATTTTCACATTAAATCTGCCGTTTTCTCACAGAAATCCCTGGCTTTCCCTTTAAATCCCCGTTTTTCCCATTAAATATGGCTTTTTCTGACAAAAATCCCTGTTTTTCCCCATAAATCGGGGATTTTTCCCTTGAAAATGGCTTTTTTCTGTCCGGCATCCCTGTTTATCGTCAAAAATCTAGGGTTTTCTCCTTAAATATGGCTTTTTCTCCTAGAAGTCTCTGTTTTTCCATTAAACCTGGTCTTTTCTAACAAAAGTCCCTGTTTTTCCCCTGAAATATGGGCTTTCTCCCTTCCAATATGGCTTTTTCTGAGAGAAATCCCTGGTTTTCCCTTTAAATCGGGGGTTTTCTCCTCGAAATCCCGATTTTCACATTAAATCTGCCGTTTTCTCACAGAAATCCCTGGCTTTCCCTTTAAATCCCTGTTTTTCCATTGAATACGGCTTTTTCTGACAGAAATCCCTGTTTTTCGCATTACATCTGCCGTTTTCTCACAGAAATCCCAGGTTTTCCAATTAAATCTGGCGTTTTTCCCATTATATACGGCTTTTTCTGACAGAAATCCCCGTTTTTCCTATTAAATCTGGGATTTTTCCCTTTAAATATGGACTTTTCTGCAAGAAAGCACTCGGTTCCCATTATATCTGGGTCTTTTCCCTTCAAATGTGGCTTTTTCTCACAGGAATCCCTGTTTTTCCCCATAAATCGGGGATTTTTCCCTTAAAATTGGCTTTTTTCTGCCTGAAGTCCCTGTTTATCCCCAAAACTCTTGGGTTTTCTCCTTAAATATGGTTAGTTCTCCCCAAAATCCCTGTTTTTCCATTACACCTGGGCTTTTCTAACAAAAATCCCTGTTTTTCCCCTGAAATATGGGGTTTCTCCCTTCCAATATGGCTTTTTCTGAGAGAAATCCCTGGTTTTCCCTTTAAATCAGGCGTTTTCTCCTCGAAATCCCTGTTTTTCACATTAAATCTGCCGTTTTCTCACAGAAATCCCTGGCTTTCCCTTTAAATCCCTGTTTTTCCCCTTAAATATGGCTTTTTCTGACAGAAATCTCTGTTTTTCCTATTAAATCTGGGATTTTCTCACAGAAATCCCATGTTTTTCCCTTAAATCTGGCGTTTTTCCCATTAAATCTGCCGTTTTCTCACAGAAATCCCTGTTTTGCCCCTTAAACCTGGGCTTTTCTCACAGAAATCCCTGTTTTTCCTATTATATCTGGGATTTTTCCCATTAGATACAGCTTTTTTTGACAGAAATCACTTTGTTGCCATCACATCTGGGGTTTTTCCCCTTAAATATGGCTTTTTCTGACAGAAATCACTTTGTTGCCATTACATCTGGGCAGTTTCCCCTTAAATATGGCTTTTTCTGACAGGAATCCCAGGTTTTCCATTACATATGGATTTTTTTGCCTGACATCCCTTTTTTTCCCAATTAAATCGGGGATTTTTCCCTTGAAAATGGCTTTTTTCTGTCTGGCATCCCTGTTTATCCCCAAAAATCTTGGGTTTTCTCCTTAAATATGGTTTTTTCTCCCCAAAACACCTGGTTTTCCATTAAATCTGGGCTTTTCTAACAAAAATCCCTGTTTTTCCCCTGAAATATGGGGTTTCTCCCTTCCAATATGGCTTTTTCTGTGAGAAATCCCTGGTTTTCCCTTCAAATCAGGGGTTTTCTCCTCAAAATCCCTGTTTTTTACCTTGTATTTTGAGATTTTACCCTTAAAAAGGGCTTTTCCTCACAGAAATCCCTGTTTTTCACATTAAATCTGCCGTTTTCTCACAGAAATCCCAGGTTTTCCTATTAAATCTGTGGTTTTTCCCATTAAATACGGCTTTTTCTGACAGAAATCCCTGTTTTTTCCTATTACATCTGGGCTTCTTCCCTTTAAATATGGACTTTTCTGCAAGAAAACACTCGGTTCCCATTATATCTGGGTCTTTTCCCCTCAAATGTGGCTTTTTCTCACAGGAATCCCTGTTTTTCCCCATAAATCGGGGATTTTTCCCTTAAAATTGGCTTTTTTCTGCCTGAAGTCCCTGTTTATCCCCAAAACTCTTGGGTTTTCTCCTTAAATATGGTTAGTTCTCCCCAAAATCCCTGTTTTTCCATTACACCTGGGCTTTTCTAACAAAAATCCCTGTTTTTCCCCTGAAATATGGGGTTTCTCCCTTCCAATATGGCTTTTTCTGAGAGAAATCCCTGGTTTTCCCTTTAAATCGGGGGGTTTCTCCTCAAAATCCCTGTTTTTCCCCTTATCTTTGGAGTTTTTACCCTTAAAAAGGGCTTTTCCTCCTCGAAATCCCTGTTTTTCACATTAAATCTGCCGTTTTCTCACAGAAATCCCTGTTGTGCCTATTATATCTGGGGTTTTTCCCATTAAATACGGCTTTTTCTGACAGAAATCCCCGTTTTTCCTATTAAATCTGGGGTTTTTCCCAATAAATACGGAATTTTCTGCAAGAAAACACTTTGTTCCCATTATATCTGGGCCTTTTCCCATGAAATATGGCTTTTTCTGACAGAAATCCCTGTTTTTCCTATTAAATCTGGGCTTTTCTCACAGAAATCCCAGGTTTTCCAATTAAATCTGGGGTTTTTCCCATTATATCTGCCGTTTTCTCACAGAAATCCCTGTTTTGCCCCTTAAAGCTGGGCTTTTCTCACAGAAATCCCCGTTTTTCCAATTAAATCTGGGATTTTTCCCCTTTAATATGGCTTTTTCTGACAGAAATCCCCATATTTCACATTAAATCTCGGGTTCTTACCATTACACATGGCTTTTTCTGCCAGAAATCCCAGTTTTTCACATTAAATCTGGGGTTTTTCCCATTAAATATGGCTTTCTCTCCTAGAAATACCTGGTTTTCCCATCCAATCTGGGCCTTTTCCCCTTAAATATGGCTTTTTCTCACAGAAATCCCTGTTTTTCCATTAGATATGGCTTTTTCTGCCAGAAATCCCTGTCTTTCCCCTCAAATCTGGGCCTTTTCCCCTTAAATATGGCTTTTTCTCACAGGAATCCCTGTTTTTCCCATCACATCTGGGGCTTTTCCCCTTAAATATGGCTTTTTCTCACAGAAATCCCAGGGTTTCCATTACATATGGCTTTTTCTGCCAGACATCCCTGTTTTTTCCTATTACATCTGGGCTTTTTCCCATTAAATATGGCTTTTTCTGACAAAAATCCCTGTTTTTCCCCATAAATCGGGGATTTTTCCCTTAAAAATGGCTTTTTTCTGTCCGGCATCCCTGTTCATCGTCAAAAATCTTGGGTTTTCTCCTTAAATATGGTTAGTTCTCCCCAAAATCCCTGTTTTTCCATTACACCTGGGCTTTTCTAACAAAAATCCCTGTTTTTCCCCTGAAATATGGGGTTTCTCCCTTCCAATATGGCTTTTTCTGAGAGAAATCCCTGGTTTTCCCTTTAAATCAGGCGTTTTCTCCTCGAAATCCCTGTTTTTCCCCTTATCTTTGGAGTTTTTACCCTTAAAAAGGGCTTTTCCTCACAGGAATCCCTGTTTTCTCCCATCAAATCTGGGATTTTTCCCATTAAATCTGGGGCTTTTTCTGCCAGAAATCCCAGGTTTTCCATTACATATGGCTTTTTTCTGCCAGAATTCCCTGTTTTCTGCCATCAAATCTGGGGTTTTTCCCATTAAATATGGCTTTTTCTGACAAAAATCCCTGTTTTTCCCCATAAATCGGGGATTTTTCCCTTGAAAATGGCTTTTTTCTGTCTGGCATCCCTGTTTATCGTCCAAAATCTAGGGTTTTCTCCTTAAATATGGTTAGTTCTTATAGAAATCTCTGTTTTTCCATTAAACCTGGGCTTTTCTAACAAAAATCCCTGTTTTTCCCCTGAAATATGGGGTTTCTCCCTTCAAATACGGCTTTTTCTGAGAGAAATCCCTGGTTTTCCCTTTAAATCGGGGTTTTCTCAGAGGAATCCCTTTTTTTCCCCTTATCATTGGAGTTTTTACCCTTAAATATGGCTTTTTCTGACAGAAATCCCAGGTTTTCCATTAAATATGGCTTTTTCTTCCAGACATCCCTGTTTTTTCCTATTAAATCTCGGGTTTTTCCCCTTAAATACGGCTTTTTCTCCTAGAAATCCCAGGTTTTCCATTACATATGGCTTTTTCTGCTAGAAATCCCTGTTTTTCCTTTTAAATCTGGTGCT